>NC_071493.1:136648-233875 GCF_028500815.1 Rissa tridactyla | reverse complement strand
CCCCACCCCCCACCGTATTTCCCCCCCCCCCCCCCCCCCCCCACCCCCCCCCCCCCCCCCGCCCCATATTTTACCCCCCGCCGCCGCCGCGCACACACGTGTCACAGGCGTGTGCCGGGCGCGTCGCCGTGTCCCCGCCCGGGGGTGTCACCCGTGGGGCGTCACCCGTGGGGCAAAGGGCAGTGGGGCGTGGGGGGGGGTGTGGGGGGGCGTGGGGGGGGGGGGGTTGTGTTGGTGGTAACGAGGGCGGGTAACGAGGGGGTGACATCAGTGGGGCTGGGGGTGACCCCGGCACGGGGACGGCCCCGTGGCACGAACTGGGAGGGACTGGGGAGACGCTGGTGGGGACAACGCCGGGGGGGGGACACACACATGGGGGGGGGGGGGGGGGACACACCGGGGACGGGCTTGTGACACCCCCCCCACCCCCCCCTCTGTGTCCTGCCAAGGCCACCGGGATGGACCCGGTCCCAGGGCACCACCACGAGCCACGACACGGTGGCCCATGTGTCCCCCCCCCACGACCCCCATCCCCACGTCCCCACCATCGACAAGGGACACGGTGGCCCGTGTCCCCCCCCCCCCGTGTCCCCCCCGAGCCCCATGACACCCCCGTGTCCCCCATGTCCCCACCAGCAGCCAGGACATGGTGGCCCATGTCCTCACCAAGCCCCATGACACCCCCCTGTCCCCCCCCCCCCCCCAAGACACCCCACCACGTCCCCCCATCCCCACGTACCCACCACGAGCCAGGACACGGTGGCCCACGTCCTCCCCCCCCATGTCCCCCCCCAAGCCCCATGACACCCCCGTGTCCCCATTCCCACCACGACCCAGGACAGGGTGGTCCGTGTCCCCCACGTCCCCACCAAGCCCCATGACACCCCCGTGTCCCCCATCCCCACGTCCCCACCATGACCCAGGACACGGTGGCCCATGTCCCCCCCCCCATGACCCCACCGAGCCCCATGACACCCCCGTGTCCCCCATGTCCCCACCAGCAACCAGGACATGGTGGCCCATGTCCTCACCAAGCCCCCATGACACCCCCCGTGTCCCCCAGCCCCACGTCCCCACCATGACCCAGGACACGGTGGCCCATGTCCCCACCACACCCTATGACACCCCCGTGTCCCCCATGGCCATGAAGCCCCAAGACACCCCCATGTCCCCCAGCCCCACGTCCCCCACCAAGCCCCATGACACCCCCCGTGTCCCCCAGCCCCACTGACCACCATGACACCTCCACGTCACCCACCCCCATGACACCCCCATGTCCCCCATCCCCACGTCCCCACCAAGCCCTGAGACACCCCCACGTCCTCCAGCCTCATGACACCCCCATGTCCCATGTCCCCACTGACCACCATGACACCCCCCTGTGTCCCCCATCGCCATGAAGACCCAAGACACCCCCATGTCCCCCAGCCCCATGACACCCCCACGTCCCACATCCCCACCAAGCCCCATGACACTTCCATGTCCCCACTGACCACCATGACACCCCCCGTGTCCCCCCATTGCCATGAAGCCCCATGACACCCCCACGTCCCCCATCCCCACCAAGCCCCATGACACCCCCGTGTCCCCCATCACCATGAAGACCCAAGACACCCCCATGTCCCCCCAGCCCCATGACGCCCCCCACGTCCCACGTCCCCACTGACCACCATGACACCCCCACATCCCCCATCCCCACGTCCCCACCAAGCCCCATGACACCCCCTTGTCCCCCATCACCATGAAGACCCAAGACACCCCCATGTCCCCCAGCCCCATGATGCCCCCACGTCCCACGTCCCCACTGACCACCATGACACCCCCACATCCCCCATCCCCACCAAGCCCCATGACACCCCCCCCTGTCCCCCAGCCCCACGTCCCCACTGACCACCATGACACCCCCACGTCCCCCATCCCCACGTCCCCACCAAGCCCCATGACACCCCCATGTCCCCCATCCCCACCAAGCCCCATGACACCCCCACATTCCCCAGCCCCATGTCCCCACCAAGCCCCATGACACCCGCCATGTCTCCCATCCCCATGACACCCCCGTGTCCCCCATTGCCATGAAGCCCCATGACACCCCCACGTCCCACGTCCCCACCAAGCCCCATGACACCCCCTTGTCCCCCATCACCATGAAGACCCAAGACACCCCCATGTCCCCCAGCCCCATGACGCCCCCACGTCCCCACGTCCCCACCAAGCCCCATGACACCTCCACGTCCCCACTGACCACCATGACACCCCCCGTGTCCCCCATCGCCATGAAGACCCAAGACACCCCCATGTCCCCCAGCCCCATGACGCCCCCACGTCCCACGTCCCCATTGACCACCATGACACCCCCACATCCCCCATCCCCACGTCCCCCACCAAGCCCCAAGACACCCCCCCATGTCTCCCATCCCCATGACACCCCCGTGTCCCCCATCACCATGAAGACCCAAGACACCCCCATGTCCCCCAGCCCCATGACGCCCCCCACGTCCCACGTCCCCACTGACCACCATGACACCCCCACGTCCCCCATTGCCATGAAGCCCCATGACACCCCCGTGTCCCCCATCACCATGAAGACCCAAGACACCCCCATGTCCCCCAGCCCCATGATGCCCCCACGTCCCACGTCCCCACTGACCACCATGACACCCCCACATCCCCCATCCCCACGTCCCCACCAAGCCCCATGACACCCCCATGTCCCCCAGCCCCATGACGCCCCCACGTCCCACGTCCTCATTGACCACCATGACACCCCCACGTCCCCCATCCCCACGTCCCCACCAAGCCCCAAGACACCCCCCATGTCTCCCATCCCCATGACACCCCCGTGTCCCCCATCACCATGAAGACCCAAGACACCCCCATGTCCCCCAGCCCCATGACGCCCCCACGTCCCACGTCCCCACCAAGCCCCATGACACCTCCACGTCCCCACTGACCACCATGACACCCCCGTGTCCCCCATCGCCATGAAGACCCAAGACACCCCCATGTCCCTCAGCCCCATGACGCCCCCACGTCCCACGTCCCCACTGACCACCATGACACCCCCACATCCCCCATCCCCACGTCCCCACCAAGCCCCATGACACCCCCACGTCCCCCATCCCCACGTCCCCACCAAACCCCATGACACCTCCACGTCCCCACTGACCACCATGACACCCCCACGTCCCCCATTGCCATGAAGCCCCATGACACCCCCGTGTCCCCCATCACCATGAAGACCCAAGACACCCCCATGTCCCCCAGCCCCATGATGCCCCCACGTCCCACGTCCCCACTGACCACCATGACACCCCCACATCCCCCATCCCCACGTCCCCACCAAGCCCCATGACACCCCCATGTCCCCCAGCCCCATGACGCCCCCATGTCCCACGTCCCCACTGACCACCATGACGCCCCCACGTCCCCCATCCCCACGTCCCCACCTGCCACCCCCTGGGTGTCCCACCACTCCCCGTCCCCAGGGTGCTCCCACCCGTTTGCGCCCGACCTCTACACCGACACCCCCCGCTCCCCCGCCCCCCACATGCCCCCCCCGCCCCCCCACCCGCCGCCGAGGGGTGGCCCCCGCTAGCGGAGGAAGCGTCACCCAGCGTGACGCCAGCGGGGCGCGGCGACGATGCCGTGACATTCTCCACCGCGTGTGTCACCGTGGCCGTCACGCCCTCCTCCTCCTCCGCCGTAACCGTTACCCCACGTCCATATCGGTGGGGACAAAGGTCCAAGCCATCCTCACCCCACCCCACATCGTCATATTTCTCCGGCCGCCCCCCGGCCGCGGGTTTCAGTCGGTTGGTGGCACCGGGGAGGGAAGGGACACGGGCAGGGACACGTCCATGGCGGGGAGGACGCGGGGGTGGACGACTGTCCTCCTCGGCTGGCTGATGGCGGGTGAGTTTGGAGACCCACCAGGAGGGAAGAGCTTTGGGCAGGGGGGGGAAGGTGGAGAAGGGGGGGAGGAGGTGGGTGGGGGTCCGTGGACAAGGCGGAGGGGATGGTCTTGGAGGAGGAGGAGGAGGGTGAAGGTGGTGGTGTCTTCCATGGGGGGGGTTGGGTGGGTTGGGGGACACCATGGAGGGTCTCCTCATGCCTGAAGCTCCACCTTTCCACAGTCTTCTCCACCCTTGATGCCACCTCCCCTGCGGCCACCTCCACAGAGGTGACCCCTATGTCCTCCATGGCCACCTCAGGACAATTCTCCACGTCTGTATCCACCACTGGAGCCACCACCAGGGCTCTCACCTCCACAGAGACAACCTCCACAGAAGCCCCCACCACCTCAGGAGACATCTCCACACTCTTCTCAACGGCTGGAGCCACCTCCACTGCTCTGACCCCCACGAAGGGGATCTCCATGGCTTCCACGACCACCTCAGGAGACTCATCCACTTCCTTCTCGACCACAGGAGCCAGCCCCAGCTCTGTCATCTCCACTGAGGTGACCTCCACAGAAGCCCCCACCACCTCAGGAGGCTTAT
This sequence comes from Rissa tridactyla, assembly GCF_028500815.1. NCBI lineage: Eukaryota > Metazoa > Chordata > Aves > Charadriiformes > Laridae > Rissa > Rissa tridactyla. Next base: position 229,376 of record NC_071493.1, on the reverse strand, counting down.
CCACTTCCTTCTCCACCACTGGAGCCACCTCCACTGCTCTCAGCTCCACAGAGGTGACCTCCACAGTAACCCCCACCACCTCTGGGGACTCATCCATGTCATTCTTGACCACTGGAGCCACCCCCACCACTGTCATCTCCACAGAGGTGACCTCCTCAGCAACCTCCACCTCTTCAGAAGACGTGTCCACACATTTTTCCACCACTGGCGGAACCTCCACTGCTCTCAGCTCCACGGAGGTGACCTCCACACCATCTCCCACCACCCCAGGAGACTTCTCTACTTCTTTCCCGACCACTGCAGCCTCCTCTACTGCTCCCACCTCCACAGAGGTGACCTCCATGGCTGCCGTGACCACCTCAGGAGACTCATCCACTTCCTTCTCGACCACTGGAGCCACCCTCAGCACTGTCATCTCCACAGAGGTGACCTCCACAGAAGCCCCCACCACCGCAGGAGACTCATCTACTTCCTTCTCCACTGCTGGATCCACCTCCACTGCTCCCACCTCCACAGAGGTGACCTCCATGGCTTCTATGACCACCTCAGGAGACTCATCCACTTCCTTCTCGACCACCGGCGCCACCCTCAGCACTGTCATCTCCACAGAGGTGACGTCCACAGAAGCCCCAACCACCTCAGGAGACGTCTCCACACTCTTCTCTACCCCTGGAGCCACCTCCATGGCTTTTACCTCCACAGAGGTGACCTCCGTGGCTTCCACGAGCACCATGGGAGAGTCGTCCACTTCCTTCTCCACGACTGGATCTAACCCCACCACTGTCATCTCCACAGAGGTGACCTCCTCAGCAGCCCCCACCACCTCAGGAGGCTTAGCTACTACGTTCCCAACCACTGGAGCCTCCTCCACTGCTCCCACCTCCACAGAGGTGACCTCCATGGCTTCCACGACCACCTCAGGGGACTTATCCACTCCCTTTTCGACCACTGGTGTCCCCCTGAGCACGCTCATCTCCACAGAGGTGACCTCCACAGAAGCCCCAACCACCTCAGGAGACATCTCCACAGTGTTCTCTACCCATGGAGCCACCTCCATGGCTTTTACCTCCCCCGAGGTGACCTCCATGGCTTCCAGGACCCCCACAGGAGACTCATCCACTTCCTTCTCGACCACTGCAGCCACCCCCAGCTCTGTCATCTCCACAGAGGTGACCTCCACAGAAGCCCCAACCACCGCAGGGGACTCATCTACTTCCTTCCCAACCACTGGAGCCTCCTCCACTGCTCCCACCTCCCCCGAGGTGACCTCCATGGCTTCCGTGACCACCGTGGGAGACTTATCCACTTCCTTCTGGACCACAGGAGCCACCTCCACTGCTGTCACCTCCACTGAGGTGACCTCCATGGGATCATCAACCACCACAGCAGAGTCCTCCACTCCATTCTCCACCACTAGACCCACGTCCACTGCTCCCACCTCCACTGAGGTGACCTCCTCAGCAGCCCCCAGCACCTCAGAAGACGTCTCCTCTCCCTTCACCACCACTGAGGGCACCTCCACTGGTGTCACCTCTACAGGAGCCCCCACCACCTCAGAAGTCTTCTCCACAGGCTTCTCGACCACTGGAACCACCACCGGTCCTGTTACCTCAAGCCAGGTGACCTCAATGCCATCTGAGATGTCCACAGGTGATGTATCCACTTACTTCTCCACCACTGGAGCCACCTCCACTGCTGTCATTTCCACAGAGGTGACCTCCAGAGAAGCCCCCACCACCGCAGGAGACTTATCTACTTCCTTCTCCGCTGCTGGATCCACCTCCACTGCTGGATCCACCTCCACTGCTGGATCCACCTCCACAGAGGTGACCTCCATGGCTTCCACAAGCACCATGGGAGACATATCCACTTCCTTCTCCACCATTGGAGCCACGCCCACCACTATCATCTCCACAGAGGTGACCTCCTCAGCAACTGACACCTCTTCAGAAGATGTCTCCACCACTGGCAGAACCTCCACTGCTTTTACCTCCACAAAGGTGGCCTCCACACAACCTCCCACCACCCCAGGAGAATTCTCTACTTCTTTCCTGACCACTGCAGCCTCCTCCTCCATTCTCACCTCCACAGAGGTGACCTCCATGGCTTCCATGACCACCTCAGGAGACTCATCCACTTCCTTCTCGACCACTGGAGCCACGCCCAGCTCTGTCATCTCCACAGAGGTGACCTCCACAGAAGCCCCCACCACCGCAGGAGACTCATCTACTTCCTTCTCCACTGCTGGATCCACCTCCACTGCTCCCACCTCCACAGAGGTGACCTCCATGGCTTCTATGACCACCTCAGGAGACTCATCCACTTCCTTCTCAACCACTGGCGCCACGCCCAGCACTGTCATCTCCACAGAGGTGACGTCCACAGAAGCCCCAACCACCTCAGGAGACGTCTCCACACTCTTCTCTACCCCTGGAGCCACCTCCATGGCTTTTACCTCCACAGAGGTGACCTCCATGGCTTCCACGAGCACCATGGGAGAGTCGTCCACTTCCTTCTCCACGACTGGATCTAACCCCACCACTGTCATCTCCACAGAGGAGACCTCCTCAGCAGCCCCCACCACCTCAGGAGACTTATCCATGTCCTTCTACACCACTAGTGTCCCCCAGAGCACTCTCATGTCCACCGAGGAGACCTCCTCAGTAACCGTCACCTCTTCAGAAGATGTCTCCACTCTCTTCTCCACCACTGGAGCCACCTCCACTGCTTTTACCTCCACAGAGGTGACCTCCACACCACCTCCCACCACCTCAGGAGAATTCTCTACTTCTTTCCCGACCACTGCAGCCTCCTCTACTGCTCCCACCTCAGCAGACGTGACCTTCTCGACTTCCTTCTCGACCACTGCAGCCACCCCCACCTCTGTCATCTCCACAGAGGTGACCTCCACAGAAGCCCCAACCACATCAGGAGACTCATCTACTTCCTTCCCAACCACTGGAGCCTCCTCCACTGCTCCCACCTCCCCCGAGGTGACCTCCATGGCTTCCACGACCACCTCAGGAGACTCATCCACTTCCTCATCCACTACAAGTGTCCCCCTGAGCACGTTCATCTCCACAGAGGTGACCTCCTCAGAAACCGCCACCTCTGCAGAAGACGTCTCTACATTCTTGTCCACCACTGGAGCCACCTCCACTGCTTTCACCTCCACAGAGGTGACCTCCACACCACCTCCCAGCACCCCAGGAGAATTCTCTACTTCTTTCCCGACCACTGCAGCCTCCTCTACTGCTCCCACCTCAGCAGATGTGACCTCCATGGCTTCTGGGACTACTTCAGAAGACTCATCTACTTCCTTCTCGACCACTGGCCTTGCACCCAGCACTGTCATCTCTACAGACATGACCTCCACAGAAGCCCCAACCACCTCAGGACACTCATCTACCTCCTTCCCAACCACTGCAGCCTCCTCCAGCGCTCTCACCTCCACAGAGCTAACCACCATGACTTCCGTGACCACCACAGGAGACTCATCTACTTCCTTCTCGACCACCGGAGGCACCACCAATAGTGTAATCTCCACAGACGTGACCTCCACAGAAGCCCCCACCACCGCAGGAGACTTATCTACTTCCTTGTCCACTGCTGGGTCCACCTCCACTGCTTTGACCTCCACAGAGGTGACCTCCATGGCTTCCACGAGCCCCACAGGAGACTCATCCACTTCCTTCTCCACCATTGGAGCCACCCCCACCACCGTCATCTCCACAAAGGTGACGTCCTCAGCACCCTCCACCTCTTCAGAAGACACCTCCACACTCTTTTCCACCACTGCAGCCTCCTCCACCGATCTCACCTCCACAGAGGTGACCTCCATGGCTTCCATGACCACTACGGGAGACTCATCTTCTTCTTTCTCAACCACTGGCATTACCCCCAGCACTCTCATCTCCACAGAAGTGACCTCCACAGAAGTCCCCACCACCTCAGAAGAACTTTCCACCATCTTCTCCACCACTGGAACCACCACCAATTTTGTCACCTCAACGCAGGTGACCTCAATGCCATCCGGGACAACCACAGGAGACTCATCCATTTCCTTCTCGACCACTGCAGCCACCCCCAGCTCTGTCCTCTCCACAGAGGTGACCTCCACAGAAGCCCCCACCACCATAGGCGACTCATCTACTTCCTTCGCAACCACTGGATCCTCCTCCACTGCTCCCACCTCCCCCGAGGTGACCTCCATGGCTTCCGTGACCACCTCAGGAGAGTTATCCACTTCCTCATCCGCTACTAGTGTCCCCCTGAGCACGCTCATCTCCACAGAGGTGACCTCCTCAGAAACCGCCACCTCTGCAGAAGACGTCTCTACATTGTTGTCCACCACTGGAGCCACCTCCGTTGGAGCCACCACCACAGAGGTGACCTCCACAACACCTCCCACGACCTCAGGAGAATTCTCTACTTCTTTCCCAACCACTGCAGCCTCCTCCACCGTTCTCACCTCCACAGAGGTGACCTCCATGGCTTCCATGACCACCTCAGGAGACTCATCCACTTCCTTCTCCACCACTGGAGCCACCCCGAGCTCTGTCATCTCCACAGAGGTGACCTCCTCAGCAGCACCCACCACCTCAGCAGACGTCTCCACTTCCTTCTCCACTGCTCGATCCACCTCCACTGCTCTCACCTCCACGGAGGTGACCTCCACAGAAGTTCCCACCACCTCAGAAGAACTTTCCACCGACTTCTCCACCAGTGGAACCACCACCAATTTTGTCACCTCCACACAGGTGACCTCAATGCCATCCGGGATAGCCACAGGAGACTCATCCACTTCCTACTCGACCACTGGAGCCACACCCAGCACCGTCATCTCCACAGGGGTGACATCTACAGAACCCTCCAGCACCTCAGAAGACACCTCCACACTCTTCTCTACCCCTGGAGCCTCCTCCACAGCTCTCAGCTCCACAGAGGTGACCTCCATGGCTTCCACAAGCCCCACAGGAGACTCATCCACTTCCTTCTCGACCACTGCAGCCACCCCCACCACTGTCATCTCCACAGAGGTGACCTCCACAGAAGCCCCAACCACCTCAGGAGACTCATCTACTTCCTTCCCAACCACTGGAGCCCCCTCCACTGCTCCCACCTCCCCCGAGGTGACCTCCATGGCTTCTGTGACCACCGTGGGAGACTTATCCACTTCCTTCTTGACCACAGGAGCCACCTCCACTGCTCTCACCTCCAGTGAGGTGACCTCCTCAGCAGCCCCCACCACCTCAGAAGAGGTCTCCACACTCTTCTCCACCACAGGAGCCACCCCCACTGCTCTCAGCTCCACAGAGGTGACCTCCATGGCTTCCCCTACCACCACAGGAGACTTATCCACTTCCTTCTCCACCACTGGAGCCACCCCCACCACTGTCATCTCCATAGAGGTGACCTCCTCAGCAACTGCCACCTCTTCAGAAGATGTCTCCACACTCTTCTCCACCATTGGTCGAACCTCCACTGGAGCCACCACCACAGAGGTGTCCTACACAGCACCTCCCACCACCTCAGGAGAATTCTCTACTGCCTTCCCGAGCACTGCAGCCTCCTCTACTGCTCCCACCTCCACAGAGGTGACCTCCATGGCTTCCACGACCACCTCAGGAGACTCATCCACTTCCTTCTCAACCACTGGCATTACAGCCAGCACTGTCATCTCCACAGAGGTGACCACAGAAGCACCCACCACCTCAGAAGGCATCTCCACGCCCTTCACTACCACTGGAGCCACCTCCACTACTCTCACCTCCACAGAGATGACCTCCATGGGATCATCAACCACCACAGCAGTTTCCTCCACTCCCTTCTTGTCCACTAGACCCTCCTCCACTGCTCTCAACTCCCCTGAGGTGACCTCCTCAGCAGCCCCCAGCACCTCAGAAGAGGTCTCCACACTCTTCTCCACCACTGGAGCCACCTCCACTGCTCTCAGCTCCACAGAGGTGACCTCCATGGCTTCTACGACCACCTCAGGAGACTTATCGACGTCCTTTTTAACCACTGGAGCCATCCCCAGCACCATCATCTCCACAGGGGTGACATCTACAGAACCCTCCACCACCTCAGAAGACACCTCCACACTCTTCTCTACCCCTGGAGCCTCCTCCACTGCTCTCAGCTCCACAGAGGTGACCTCCATGGCTTCCGGGATCACCTCAGGATACTCATCCACATCCTTCTCAACCACTGGCATTACGCCCAGCACTGTCATCTCCACAGAGGTGACCACAGAAGCACCCACCGCCTCAGAAGGCATCTCCACACCCTTTACTACCGTTGGAGCCACCTCCACTGCTCTCACCTCCACTGAGCTGACCTCCTCAGCAGCCCCCACCACCTCAGAAGAGGTCTCCACACTCTTCTCCACCACAGGAGCCACCCCCACTGCTCTCAGGTCCACAAAGGTGACCTCCATGGCTTCTACAACCACCATGGGAGCCTTATCCACTTCCTTCCCCACCACCGGAGCCGCCCCCACCACTGTCATCTCCACAGAGGTGACCTCCTCAGCAACTGCCACCTCTTCAGAGGACGTCTCCACACTCTTTTCCACCACTACAGCCTCCACCACCGTTCTTCCCTCCACAGAGGTGACCTCCATGGCTTCCACAGCCGCCACGGGAGACTCATCTACTTCTTTCTCAACCACTGGCATTACCTCCAGCACTCTCATCTCCACAGAGGTGACCTCCACAGAAGCCCCCACCACCTCAGAAGATGCCGCCACACTCTTCTCTACACCTAGATCCACCTCCATGGCTTTTACCTCCACATCGGTGACCTCCACGGCTTCCACGACCACCTCAGGAGACTCATCCACTTCCTTCTCCACCACTAGTGTCCCCCTGAGCACTCTCATCTCCACAGAGGTGACCTCCTCAGCACCCTCCACCTCTTCAGAAGGCGTCTCCACACTCTTCTCCACCACTGGAGCCACGTCCACTGGAGCCACCACCGCAGAGGTGACCTCCACAACACCTCCCACCACCCCAGGAGACTTCTCTACTTCTTTCCCGACCACTTCAGCCTCCTCTACTGCTCTCACCTCCACAGAGGTGACTTCCACAGAAGCCCCCACCGCCTCAGGAGACCCATCTACTTCCTTCCCAACCACTGGAGCCACCTCCACTGCTCCCACCTCACCTGAGGTGACCTCCATGGCTTCCGTGACCACCGTGGGAGACTTATCCACTTCCTTCTGGACCACTGGAGCCACCTCCACTTCTCTCAGCTCCACAGAGGTGACCACCACAGAAGTCCCCACCACCTCAGAAGACCTTTCCACACTCTTCTCTACCCCTGGAGCCTCCTCCACTGCTCTCAGCTCCACAGAGGTGAGCTCCATGGCTTCAACAACACCCACAGGAGACTCATCCACTTCCTTCTCGACCACTGGAGCCACCCCCAGCTCTGTCATCTCCACAGAGGTGACCTCCACAGAAGCCCCAACCACCTCAGGGGAATCATCTACTTCCTCCCCAACCACTGGAGCCACCTCCACTGCTCCCACCTCCACAGAGGTGACCTCCATGGCTTCCGTGACCACCGTGGGAGACTTATCCACTTCCTTCTCCACCACAGGAGCCACCTCCACTGCTGTCACCTCCACTGAGGTGACCTCCATGGATTCATCAACCACCTTAACAGAGTCCTCCACTCCCTTCTTGTCCACTGCACCCTCCTCCACTGCTCTCACCTCCACTGAGGTGACCTCCTCAGCAGCCCCCACCACCTCAGAAGAGGTCTCCACACTCTTCTCCACCACAGGAGCCACCCCCACTGCTCTCAGCTCCACAGAGGTGACCTCCATGGCTTCTACAACCACCATGGGAGACTTATCCACTTCCTTCCCCACCACCGGAGCCGCCCCCACCACTGTCATCTCCACAGAGGTGACCTCCTCAGCAACTGCCACCTCTTCAGAGGACGTCTCCACACTCTTCTCCACCACTGCAGCCTCCTCCACCGTTCTCACCTCCACAGAACTGACCTCCATGGCTTCCGTGACCACCACGGGAGACTCATCTACTTCCTTCTCGACCAGTGGAGGCACCCACAGCTCTGTCGTCTCCACAGAGGTGACCTCCACAGAAGCCCCCACTACCTCAGAAGATGCCGCCACACTCTTCTCTACGCCTAGCTCCACCTCCATGGCTTTTACCTCCACATCGGTGACCTCCACGGCTTCCACGACCACCTCAGGAGACTCATCCACTTCCTTGTCCACCACTGGAGCCACCCCAAGCACTCTCATCTCCACAGAGGTGACCTCCTCAGCAGCACCCACCACCTCAGCAGACTTCTCAACTCCCTTCTCCACTGCTCGATCCACCTCCACTGCTCTCACCTCCACGGAGGTGACCACCAGAGAAGTCCCCACCACCTCAGAAGACCTTTCCACAGTCTTCTCGACCACTGGAACCACCACCAATTTTGTCACCTCAAAGCAGGTGACCTCAATGCCATCCAGGATAACCACAGGAGACTCATCCACTTCCTTCTCAACCACTGCAACCACCCCCAGCTCTGTCATCTCCACAGAGTTGACCTCCACAGAAGCCCCAACCACCTCAGGAGACTCATCTACTTCCTTCCCAACCACTGGAGCCTCCTCCACTGCTCCCACCTCCCCCGAGGTGACCTCCATGGCTTTCGTGACCACCGTGGGAGACTTATCCACTTCCTTCTCGACCACAGGAGCCACCTCCACTGAGGTGACCTCCATGGATTCATCAACCACCACAGCAGAGTCCTCCACTGCCTTCTTGTCCACTGCACCCACCTCCACTGCTCTCACCTCCACTGAGGTGACCTCCTCAGCAGTCCCCACCACCTCAGAAGAGGTCTCCACACTCTTCTCCACCACAGGAGCCACCCCCACTGCTCTCAGCTCCACAGAGGTGACCTCCATGGCTTCCCCTACCACCACAGGAGACTTATCCACTTTCTTCTCCACCACTGGAGCCACCCACACCACTGTCATCTCCACAGAGGTGACCTCCTCAGCAACTGCCACCTCTTCAGAAGACGTCTCCACACTCTTCTCCACCATTGGCCAAACCTCCACTGGAGCCACCACCACAGAGGTGACCTACACAGCACCTCCCACCACCTCAGGAGAATTCTCTACTGCCTTCCCGAGCACTGCAGCCTCCTCTACTGCTCCCACCTCCACAGAGGTGACCTCCATGGCTTCCACGACCACCTCAGGAGACTCATCCACTTCCTTCTCAACCACTGGCATTACACCCAGCACTGTCATCTCCACAGAGGTGACCACAGAAGCACCCACCACCTCAGAAGGCATCTCCACGCCCTTCACTACCACTGGAGCCACCTCCACTGCTGTCACCTCCACAGAGGTGACCTCCATGGGATCATCAGCCACCACAGCAGAGTCCTCCACTCCCTTCTTGTCCACTGGACCCTCCTCCACTGCTCTCACCTCCCCTGAGGTGACCTCCTCAGCAGCCCCCAGCACCTCAGAAGAGGTCTCCACACTCTTCTCCACCACTGGAGCCACCTCCACTGCTCTCAGCTCCACAGAGGTGACCTCCATGGCTTCTACGACCACCTCAGGAGACTTATCGACGTCCTTTTTAACCACTGGAGCCACCCCCAGCACCGTCATCTCCACAGGGGTGACATCTACAGAACCCTCCACCACCTCAGAAGACACCTCCACACTCTTCACTACCACAGGAGCCTCCTCCACTGCTCTCAGCTCCACAGAGGTGACCTCCATGGCTTCCGGGATCACCTCAGGATACTCATCCACATCCTTCTCAACCACTGGCATTACGCCCAGCACTGTCATCTCCACAGAGGTGACCACAGAAGCACCCACTGCCTCAGAAGGCATCTCCACGCCCTTTACTACCGTTGGAGCCACCTCCACTGCTCTCACCTCCACTGAGGTGACCTCCTCAGCAGCCCCCACCACCTCAGAAGAGGTCTCCACACTCTTCTCCACCACAGGAGCCACCCCCACTGCTCTCAGGTCCACAAAGGTGACCTCCATGGCTTCTACAACCACCATGGGAGACTTATCCACTTCCTTCCCCACCACGGGAGCCGCCCCCACCACTGTCATCTCTACAGAGGTGACCTCATCAGCAACTGCCACCTCTTCAGAGGACGTCTCCACACTCTTTTCCACCACTACAGCCTCCACCACCGTTCTTCCCTCCACAGAGGTGACCTCCATGGCTTCCACGGCCGCCACGGGAGACTCATCTACTTCTTTCTCAACCACTGGCATTACCTCCAGCACTCTCGTCTCCACAGAGGTGACCTCCACAGAAGCCCCCACCACCTCAGAAGATGCCGCCACACTCTTCTCTACACCTAGATCCACCTCCATGGCTTTTACCTCCACATCGCTGACCTCCATGGCTTCCACGACCACCTCAGGAGACTCATCCACTTCCTTCTCCACCACTAGTGTCCCCCTGAGCACTCTCATCTCCACAGAGGTGACCTCCTCAGCACCCTCCACCTCTTCAGAAGACGTCTCCACACTCTTCTCCACCACTGGAGCCACCTCCACTGGAGCCACCACCGCAGAGGTGACCTCCACAACACCTCCCACCACCCCAGGAGACTTCTCTACTTCTTTCCCGACCACTTCAGCCTCCTCCACTGCTCTCACCTCCACAGAGGTGACTTCCACAGAAGCCCCCACCGCCTCAGGAGACTCATCTACTTCCTTCCCAACCACTGGATCCTCCTCCACTGCTCCCACCTCCCCTGAGGTGACCTCCATGGCTTCCGTGACCACCGTGGGAGACTTATCCACTTCCTTCTGGACCACAGGAGCCACCTCCACTGCTGTCACCTCCACTGACGTGACCTCCATAGCTTCATCAACCACCACAGCAGAGTCCTCCACTCCCTTCTTGTCCACTGCACCCACCTCCACTGCTCTCACCTCCACTGAGGTGACCTCCTCCGCAGCCCCAAGCACCTCAGAAGAGGCCTCCACACTCTTCTCCACCACTGGAGCCACCTCCACTGCTTTTACCTCCACAGAGGTGACCTCCACAACACCTCCCACCTCCTCAGGAGAATTCTCTACTTCTTTCCCGACCACTGCAGCCTCCTCTACTCCTCCCAGCTCAGCAGACGTGACCTCCATGGCTTCTGGGACTACTTCAGAAGACTCATCTACTTCCTTCTCAACCACTGGCATTACCCCCAGCACTCTCATCTCCACAGAAGTGACCTCCACAGAAGTCCCCACCACCTCAGAAGACCTTTCCACAGTCTTCTCCACAACTGGAACCACCACCAATTTTGTCACCTCAACGCAGGTGACCTCAATGCCATCCGGGACAACCACAGGAGACTCATCCACTTCCTTCTCGACCACTGGAGCCACCCCCAGCACCGTCATCTCCACAGGGGTGACATCTACAGAACCCTCCAGCACCTCAGAAGACACCTCCACACTCTTCTCTACCCCTGGAGCCTCCTCCACAGCTCTCAGCTCCACAGAGGTGACGTCCATGGCTTCCACAAGCCCCACAGGAGACTCATCCACTTCCTTCTCGGCCACTGCAGCCACCCCCAGCTCTGTCGTTTCCACAGAGGTGACCTCCACAGAAGCCCCAACCACCTCAGGAGACTCATCTACTTCCTTCCCAACCACTGGAGCCTCCTCCACTGCTCCCACCTCGCCCGAGGTGACCTCCATGGCTTCCGTGACCACCATGGGAGACTTATCCACTTCCTTCTCGACCACAGGAGCCACCTCTACTGCTCTCACCTCCACTGAGGTGACCTCCTCAGCAGCCCCCACCACCTCAGAAGAGGTCTCCACACTCTTCTCCACCACTGAAGCCACCCCCACTGCTCTCAGCTCCACAGAGGTGACCTCCATGGCTTCCCCTACCACCACAGGAGACTTATCCACTTCCTCCTCCACCACTGGAGCCACCCCCACCACTGTCATCTCCACAGAGGTGACCTCCTCAGCAACTGACACCTCTTCAGAAGACATCTCCACACTCTTCTCCACCATTGGTCTAACCTCCACTGGAGCCACCACCACAGAGGTGACCTACACAGCACCTCCCACCACCTCAGGAGAATTCTCTACTGCCTTCCCGACCACTGCAACCTCCTCTACTGCTCCCACCTCCACAGAGGTGACCTCCATGGCTTCCACGACCACCTCAGGAGACTCATCCACTTCCTTCTCAACCACTGGCATTACACCCAGCACTGTCATCTCCACAGAGGTGACCACAGAAGCACCCACCGCCTCAGAAGGCATCTCCACGCCCTTCACTACCACTGGAGCCACCTCCACTACTCTCAGCTCCACAGAGGTGACCTCCATGGGATCATCAACCACCACAGCAGTTTCCTCCACTCCCTTCTTGTCCACTGGACCCTCCTCCACTGCTCTCACCTCCACTGAGGTGACCTCCTCAGCATCTGCCAGCTCTTCAGAAGACGTCTCCATACTCTTCTCCTCCACTATAGCCACCACCACAGAGGTCACCTCCACAACACCTCCCACCCCCCGGGGAGACTTCTCTACTTCTTTCCTGACCACTGCAGCCTCCTCCACCTTTCTCACCTCAACAGAGGTGACCTCCATGGCTTCCATGACCACCACGGGAGACTCATCTACTTCCTTCTCGACCACTGGAGGCACCACCAACACTGTCACCTCCACAGATGTGACCTCCACAGAAGCCCCCACCACCGCAGGAGACTTATCTGCTTCCTTCTCCACCGCTGGATCCACCTCCACCTCTCCCACCTCCACAGATTCAACCTCCATGTCTTTCACGACCACCATGGGAGATTTATCCACTTCCTTCTCCACCACTGGATCTACACCCACCACTGTCATCTCCACAGAGGTGACCTCCTCAGCACCCTCCACCTCTTCAGAAGATGTCTCCACACTCTTCTTCACCACTGGAGCTACCTCCACTGCTCTCAGGTCCACAGAGGTGACCTCCATGGCTTCCATGACCACCTCAGGACACTTATCTACTTCCTTCCCGACCACTGGAGCCACCCCCAGCACTCTCATCTCCACAGAGGTGACCACCTCAGCAACCGCCACAACCTCAGGAGACTTCTCCACTTCCTTCTCCACCACTGGAGCCACCTCCACTGCACTCATGTCCACTGAGGTGACCTCCTCACCAATCCCCATCACCTCAGCAGAGTCCTCCTCTCCCTTCACCACCACTGAAGGCACCTCCACTGGTGTCACCTCTACAGGAGCCCCCACCACCTCAGAAGATGCCTCCACTCCCCTCCCCACCACCGGAGCTACCCCCACTGCTGTCACCTCCATGGACATTCTCACCACTCCAGGGGATTACTCCACTGTTTCCTCTATGACTGCAGCCTCCTCCACTGAGGTGACCTCCACGGCAGCCCCCACCACCTCAGGGGTCTTCTCTACTGCCCTCCCCACCACAGATGCCACCTTCCCTACTGCTGTCTCCACGGAGATGACCTCCATGGCAACTGCGACCACCTCGGGATACTCCTCCACCACTGATGCCATCTCTATTGCATCCACCTCCACCGAGGTGACAGCCACAGCAGCCCCCACCACCTCAGAAGTCTTCTCCACTGCCTTCCCCACCACTGAAGCCACCTCCACTGCTCTCACCTCAATGGAGGTGACCTCCACGGCAGATACCACAACCTCAGAACTTTCCTCCACGGTCTTCTCCACCACTGGAGCCACCTCCGTAGAGATGTCCTCCACAGAAGTCCCCACCACCTCAGGACAGTCCTCCACTGCCTTCTTCACCACTGATGCCACCTCCACTGCTGTCATCTCCACAGAGGTGACCTCCGCGGCAGATACCACAACCCCAGGACTTTCCTCCACGGTATTCTCTACCACTGGAGTCACCTCCGCTGATGTCACCTCAATGGAGATTATCTCCACAGCAGCCCCAACTACCTCAGGAGATGCCTCCACTGTCTTCTTCACCACTGATGCCACCTCCACTGCTTTTACCTCCACAGAGGTGTACACCACAGCAGCCCCTACCACCCCAGGACACTCCTCCACTGCCTTCTCCACCACAGGAGCCACCTCCACTGATGTAACCTCCACAGAGGTGACTGCCATGGCAGCCTCAACCACCTCAGGAGAGTCCTCCACGGTCTTCTCCACCACTCGAGCCACCTCCACGGCAGCACCCACCACCACCACCCTCCAAGAGACCTCCACAGCAGCATCTACCACCCAAGAGACCTCCACAGCACCCACCACCACCCAAAAGTCCTCCACAGCACCCACCACCCACGTGACCTCCACAGCAGCATCTACCACCCAAGAGACCTCCACAGCTCCCACCACCACCCAAAAGACTTCCACAGCACCCACCACCCAAAAGACCTCCACAGCTCCCACCACCCAAGAGACCTCCACAGCAACCACCCACATGACCTCCACAGCAGCATCTACCACCCAAGAGACCTCCACAACTCCCACCACCACCCAAAAGACCTCCACAACTCCCACCACCACCCAAAAGACCTCCACAGCACCCACCACCACCCAAAAGACCTCCACAGCTCCCACCGCAACCCAAGAGACCTCCACAGCACCCACCTCCACCCAAAAGACCTCCACAATACCCACCACCAAAAAGACCTCCACAGTTCCCACCTCCACCCAAAAGACCTCCACAGCACCCACCACCAAAAAGACCTCCACAGCACCCACCACCCAAAAGACCTCCAGAGCACCCACCACCTCCCAAGAGACCGCCACAGTACCCACCACCCACGTGACCTCCACAACAACCTCCAGCACAACCGTTCCTCCCGGTGAGTTCACCCCCCCCCACCCCCCTCCACCCCAAAAGGACCATCGCGCCCCACATGGCACCTCCACCCTACCCAGCTCCGAGTGGGTCCTGGGTGCCCTCCAAGGTGCTCTGGTGACCCCCCCACCTTGCTCCTTCCCAGTGTTCTGCCAGAATGGAGGCACCTACGATGGCATCAAGTGTCTCTGCACCCCGTATTTCTACGGTCCCTTGTGCGAGTACTCCATCGGCTCCATTAACACCAACCTCCGTAAGTGCCACCGCCACCCCCTACCCCCACCCCGTGGCCTCCCTGGGGGTCCTGACCTCCTTGGGCCACCGCGCTGAGCTCCCTTCCTTTGCCCCTTGTGTCCTTTAGCTGACCCGGGGACAGTGGTGGCAGACATGGAGCTGGTGGTGACCGTCACCAACTTCAACTACACGGAGGACCTGAAGGACAACCGTTCGGAGACCTACCGCGACTTTGAGGAGCACTTCCAGAAGGAGGTGAGGACAGGGGACTGAGTTGTCCCCTCCGTGGCCATCTTGTCCCCTGGGTGGTGGCTCATGGAACCTTTTGGCTTTGCAGATCAGGAAGATCTACGGGAACATCCCCGGCTACGAGGGCGTGAAGATCATCAGCCTCAAGTAAGAGGAACCCAGATGTTGGGGTGGCGTGGGGTGGGGGGGTCCCCATTCCATCCCCTCTAAGCCCTCCGCTCTGTCCCCTCTCCAAAGGCCTGGCAGCATCGTGGTGGAGCACCAGGTCATCTTCGCCTTGAGGGGGAGCAGCAACAATACGGAGACTGACGAAATAATGAAGAGGCTGGTGGAGAGCTTGAAAGAGACGGAGGCCACCCAGGGCACCTGCCAGCACAACAGCTGTGGGTGCCCTTCCATGTACACCCCCCACCCCGGCCCCCGGCCCCGTGTCCACCCCCCCCCCCCCCAGCTCCCTGGGTGCCTGGGTCCCACCTGGAGCACCCGAGGATGGGGCTCTGATGCTTCCTCTCTCTCTTCATCTCTCCCACAGCCATCCTCTGCCTCACCGTGTCAGACAACCCCATCGTCAAGAACATGACGGTGGGGGCTCCCCTGCAAGGTGAGACCCTCTGGGGACCCTCCTGCCCGCCCCACCAGCCCCCAGTGCACCCCACCACCAGCTCCCAGTTCCCCCAGCTCCCTACGCACCCCACCACTTCCTCACACACCCTACAAGGTCTCCCCACTCTGCCCATGCTCCCCACCAGCTCCTTGCCCATCCCACCAGCCCCCAGTACCTCCCACCAGCTCCTTGCCCAACCCACCAGCCCCCAGTACCTCCCACCAGCTCCTTGCCCAACCCACCAGCCCCCAGTGCACCCCACCACCAGCTCCTTGCTCACCCCACCAGCTCCTTGCCCACCTAAAGAGCTCCTTGGCCAACCTGTTACCCTCCAGAGCACACCACCACCAGCTCCTTGCCCAACCCACCACCCCCCTGCCCATCCCATTACCCCCAGCTCACCCCACCAGCGCTCCCATCCCCCCCTAACCCCCTCCAACCTCCCCTCCCTCTCCCCCAGAGATCTGCTGGCAACGAGCACCCAGCAAATACCAGGAATTCTACTACGCGCTGACCATCCAGGGCATCATCCACTGCATCACCAACTGCACACCCAACACACCGACCACCATGGATTGCCACTACGGCCAGTGCCACGTCACCCAGGACGGTCCCCAGTGCTTGTAAGTGCCACCACGGCTGCCCATGGCCATGGGGTTGGCCGGTGGAGGAGTCTCCACCATCCCCTGCTCCAGGTCCCACGGGGATGGTGCAAGAAGAAGGTGGACCTGATCCTGTCTCCTTCCCACAGCTGCCAGGATGAAGCCCTGTACTGGTACACAGGTGACAACTGCTCCGGCCGCGTCAGCAAGTTGGCAACTGGCTTGGGGCTGGTGGCCACCGTGTTGCTCATCATCTGCATTGTCCTCGCCGCCTTGCTGGTCAGGAACCGTTGGAGGAAGTACATGCTGAGGTAGAGGAGCCCAGACGCCTGGGTTCCCTGTTTGGGGGGAGGGTTCCAGTTCAGAGGGGGTCAGCAATCGGACGCCTGGGTTCCCTGAGGACCCCCCCTCCTCTTGTTGCCTGCCTCCCCCTCTGAGACACTCTCTTGCTCCCCACCCAGTGACCCTCAATCCTACACTGATGGCAACTGGTACGAGGACAAGAACTCCTCCTGGCACTCCCCCGATGGCTTCCTCTACAGCAACGTGTGGGCCGACAGCACCATCGCTGACCCCCAACCCCAGTTAGGTTGGATGGAGACCAACGTTTGGAGAAGATCACCGAGACAACCAACCATCCCCCACCATTACGCCATGGGTGAGGAGACTCTACGTAACTTCAAGCCTTCGTTGGAGCTGGTGGATACCTCCAGCCCGGTACGTTCCCCTTCTTCTCCGGCAGCACCCACCACCCTCTCCTGGAGTGAGGACCCAAGGGAGACCCTCCTCCCCACCCTCCTCACCTCCTTGCTTCTCCTCCTCCACCAGATGAAGATCTCCAGGCCAAAGTTGATCACCCGGCTATGATCGAGGGCCAACTCACAACATCTCAACTGGGATGAAAGAGTGGAGAACATCCAACCTCAACCCAACGGGGCCTTCTCTTCCAAGAAGAGACCCAAATCCATCCGGCGTGGCCGGACCAGCAGCAAGCGGGTTGTGCCGACAGCTGAGCAGGATGTTTCAGGGCGGGAGGGGTGGACAACTCCCTTCTTATTTATTATTTATTTGGATGATGAAACCCGGTGGCTCCCGGGTGGAGCTCAGGGGGTGACCACGTGGGGATGATGCCCCTCCCCCAACCCTTAGCGGGGGGTGCAGGACTCCTAAGGGGGTGCAGGTTGTAGCGATATGTGGGATCACCGCCACGGGGGACCCCCCCCCACCCCCGATTTCCCACGAGTGTCACACGTTGTAATAAACTTATTGTTATTATTGTGGTAAATTGAGTTGTGTGGTTGGTTGGTGGCCGGTCGTAACTGGTGTTCCCCAGGGCTGGAAGTACTCGGAGACACTGGGAAGTGCTGGGGGAAGCACGTGATACCCAGAACACACTGGGAAGTACCAGGAGACACTGGGGAGCCCTGGAAAGTACTGGGATGCACTGGGGAG
This sequence comes from Rissa tridactyla, assembly GCF_028500815.1. Taxonomy (NCBI): domain Eukaryota; kingdom Metazoa; phylum Chordata; class Aves; order Charadriiformes; family Laridae; genus Rissa; species Rissa tridactyla. Next base: position 211,395 of record NC_071493.1, on the reverse strand, counting down.
CATGTAATACCCAGAACAAACTGGGAAGTACTGGGACACCCTGGGGAGCACGTGGCACCCAGAACATACTGGGACACGCTGGGAAGTACTGGGATACACTGGGGTGCCCTGGGAAGTACTGGGACACACTGGGGAGCATGTGGCACCCAGAACATACTGGGAAGTCCTGGGAGATACGGGGGAGACCTGGGAAGTACTGGGACGAAGTGGGAAGCACACGGCACCCAGAACAAACTGGGATACGCTGGGAAGTACTGGGACAACCCGTGGAGCAAGTGGCATCCGGAACAAACTGGGATACATTGGGAAGTACTGGGACACCCTGGCAAGCACGTGGCATCCGGAACAAACTGGGATACACTGGGAAGTACTGGGACACCCCAGGAAGGAGGGAACACAGTGGGGGGGCTACGGGACACCCCGGAGGAGAGGGAGAAAGGGGCTGGGATGGGACTGGGGACAACCCGGCGGGGACAGGGGACAATCTGGGGACACGCGCCACCCCCCCCACCGCAGCGTCGCCACCACCATGGACAGCGCCCGGCTCGTCAGCACCAGGGACAGCGCCGAGGGGGCCGGCGGGGGGGCAACCATGGGTGACTGGGGATTGGGGGACACTGGGAATGGCACCCATGGGTGCCTGGGGACAAAGGGTCTTGGGGACACTGCCCACGGGTGTCTGGGGATAGGGGACACTGGGAATGGCACCCATGGGTGCCTGGGGACAAAGGGTCTTGGGGACACTGCCCACGGGTGTCTGGGGATAGGGGACACTGGGAATGGCACCCATGGGTGCCTGGGGACAAAGGGTCTTGGGGACACTGCCCACGGGTGTCTGGGGATAGGGGACACTGGGAATGGCACCCATGGGTGCCTGGGGACAAAGGGTCTTGGGGACACTGCCCACAGGTTCCTGGAGATGTAGGACTCCAGTGATGGCACCCATGGGTGCTCAGGGAGCCCAAGGACGGTGCCTGGGGATGGAGGAGCCTGGGGACAGTGCCCAAGGAAGGAGACGCCCAGGGAGAGAGCTTGAGGGTGCCCCGTGGATGGCACCCAGGGACGGGTGGCCCTGGAGAAACCACCTGTAGGTGCCAAAGGGACGCGCCCAACCCCCGGTGCCACCATCCTCCCTGTTGCATGGTGAAGAGGGACCACAAAGCCAGGTTGGGGACAGCATGGGCGTGGCACAGGTCCCGTTCTCTCCCCCCCAGCACCCAAAGGACTTGCACCCTTGGGTTGGCGGTGGGCGGAGAGGGGAGGGGACGTGGCCGTGGTGCCGCTTTGCCACGTCCCAACAAGGCTCCGACCATCCGGGGTGATTCAGCGGGAACCCCCGCTTTCTTTCTCCATCCACCCCCAGGAGGTTTGGGGAGGGGACAACGCCCCAAGGTGTGGGTTTGGGGAGGGGACAACACCCCAAGGTGGAGCAGGACGAGCGGGTGCCGGTAATCAAGGGGGACCGGCCATGTCTCGCCCTAATCTTATCAGCGTGGCGGAGGGAAAAGCGCGGCTCCCTCCCTCCCTCGTCTCCGGCTCAAGGGTTGGGCCCATTGTGGTCACTCCAGAGCTGGCCAAGAAGGTGGAACACCATGGGGACCTCCGGACCTTCCCACACCCTTTCTATTTCGGGATTTGATAAAAAAATTACTCAGTAATTATTTACCGGCGCGGCCCTACCTTGCGGTTGATGACCAGGCTGGATTTCGGCACACAAAGTCCCTGCGGTCGGTGCCTCCGGCTCAGTCGTTCTGTGGCTCCCGGCTCCTTCGGGTCTTGCTGATGATGGAGCTGGGTTCCGTCTTCTTCCTCCTCTTCTTCATCCCCTTGGAGGCTCTGTCAGGTAAGAGAGGGAGAAGATGGGAAGATCTTCATCCTGCTGGTGGTGAGGCGTCATCCCACCTCCGCTGAAAAATCCCGCAAGGAGGTTTTTTTGGGCTCTTTCTGGGCTTCACGGTCCACTGGAAGCTCCTCTTTGAAGAACTTGGACCACCCAACTTCCCTCGGCACATGGGTGTTAATCCCAGCCCATGGGGTGTCCATGGGGATCCCCACCTGCCCTCCAAGGTCAAAGTCACCCTATGGGTGCCCGTTCCCCTCTTCCCTTCTCTGGGTGGGGTTTTAGTGCCTTGGGCACTGGTCGGAGCTGTTTTTTTTGGGGGGGGGGGACGACACCCTGCCCCAGACTCCTGGGTCCTCTCCTGAGGGGGTTGGGTTGGATAATGTTGACTCGTCAGAGGTGGGGTGGGACTCCCGGGTCCTTCCTCCAACCGGGGAGGAGGGGTCTGGGATTTGTGTTGTCGTCCCCCCCCATCCCAACCTGTCCCTCTTCCAGCCCCCTGCGAGAACGGCGGCACGGCGGTGGGGGAGGGATGCGTGTGTCCCCCCGGCTACAACGGCACCCGCTGCGAGACGGAGGACCCCGCCAAAGCTTGCCAAAACGGTGCCACCGCCGTGGGGACGAAGTGCTACTGCCCGCCGGGATTTCGGGGTCCCCTTTGCGAACACCCCGACCCCGCCAGCGCCTGCCAGAACGGGGCCACGGCTTTCGGGACGGCGTGCGTGTGTCCCCCGGGCTACCGGGGAGAAGTCTGTCAGCACCCAGAACAACCCGATTCGTGTCTAAACGGTGGCACGTTGGTGGGGGTGGCCTGTCACTGTCCCCTGGCAACCTGGGGACCCCGGTGTGAGTGCACCAGCCTGTCCCCTGCCGCGGAGCACACCACGGTCGGGAGCCTGAGCACGGTGGTCGATGAGACTGTCTCCATGTCAACGCCTGGTGTCACCTGCTTGACAAATACCATGGAGACCCATACCACGGTCCTGACCACCCTGGAAAGCACTAGCGTGGCCACGGTCCCGACTACCACTACAGAAAGCAAGGCTACAGCCATGCCATGGGCACCCCGGGCAAGAAACGCCATGGTCGCCCCCACAGAAAGCAACACCACGGCCACGCTACCAACTACCACCCTGGAGAGCAACACCACGGCCACGGAGAGCAACACCACGGCCACCACCTTGGAAAGTGAGACCACGGCCACGCTACCAACCCCCCTGGAAAGCAACACCACGGTCGTGGAAATAAACACCACGGCTACTTCCATGGAAAGTGAGACCACGGCCACGCTCCTGCCCCCCCCGGAAAGCAACACCACGGCCACCACCCTGGAAAGCGAGACCACGGCCACGCTCCTGCCCCCCCTGGAAAGCGACACCGTGGTCGTGGAAAGCGAGACCACGGTGACGGTACTGACCCCCTTGGAAAGGAACACCACAGCCCTGGAGAGCAACACCATGGCCGCCACCACCCTGGAAAGTGAGACCATGGTGACGGTACTGACTCCCCTGGAAAGCAACACAGCAGTCCGGGAAAACAACACCACAACCATGAAAAGCAACACCGTGGCCACCACCCTGGAAAGTGAGACCACGGCCACGCCACTGTCCCCCACGGAAAGTAATATCACGGACACTCTGCCGACCCCCATGGAAAGCAACACCACGGCCACGCTCCCGACCTCTCCCACCAACTCCTCTGCTCCCCCAGCTCAGCCCAATGCCACCCACACGGTCCTCCTGGATGCCACCACAGCATGCGCTGGGAACTGCACCAGCCCCGCCACCGAGACCACAGTCGTGACGTCCCAGTCCCCTCCCAACACCACGGTGCCCACGACAGAGATTCTCGGCTCGGCCACCGTCACCACCTCGTCCTCTTCAACCAGCAGACCCCCCACCACCTTGGCCACCATCTGCCTCTACCTCCCACACGGGTCCAGCCCTCCGGCTAGTGGGTGCTCTGGAATGGGGTCCTTGGGGTGGGAGGGGTCTTCTTCCCCAGGGCCAGGAGGGACATGGGGTCTTCCAGGGTTGGGGTGAGGAGGAGGAGGGAGAGAAGGATGGACATGGGTCCAGCCGTGTGGTTGGTGGGTGTCCTGGCATGGGGTCCTTGGGGTTCTCCTTCCCAGGGGTCTCCTGGGGCAAGAAGATAAAGGGGCGGGGAGGTGAAGAAGGATGGATGTGGGTCTACCATGCCCAAGGATCAGAGCTGGGGGTGGCGGTGGGGAGGCCAGGACTCCTGGGTCCCCCCCACCAACTCCTTCTGCCGCCACCTCTCTTCCAGTCGTCTGCCGCAACGGTGGGGTGGCCAACTTGACCGAATGCCTTTGCCCACCCGGCTACTCCGGCCCCACTTGCGAGATGGTGGACACCACCGACCAATGTGCCGGCGGCAGCACGGCGGTGGGCAACCGGTGCATCTGCCCACCGGGGCGGTCGGGACCCCGTTGTGACACTCGTGATGAAACCACGGCTTGCCGGAACGGTGGCACAGCCGTGGGTACAGAGTGTTACTGCCCCGCTGGGTTTTATGGTCCACGGTGTGAGCACCACCGCACCACTGCCGGCCCCACCTCTGGGAGGACCACCACGTCCCGAGTAACCCCCCATCACCCTACGAGGAGCAGACCTACACCAAGGAGTAGACCCACACCAAGGAGCAGACCTACACCAGGGACCAGACCTACACCAAGGACCACCAGGAGAACCACCACCACCACCACGCCCATCCCAACCACCGCAGGTTGGTGGGTCCTCCTTGGCATTGGGTGCTCAGGCAAAGACCACCCTTCCCCACCCCAATCCCTTCTGGGAGAGGACCATCTGCGTGGCCACCCCCCCCTCTCCCCAGAGGGGCTACCCCCACCCCTACAGCCCCAATGTTGTCCCACAACCAAAGGGGGACACACCAGGGAGCTGCTGGTTGGGACGAGGAACCGCTTTTCTCCCTGTCCCCCGCCCGCCCCAAATTGGGGGGGGGGGGCTGTGGTGATGGTGCACCCAACTGGATGGATCTGGGAGGGGACACGGGGTGCTGGACACGGTGGGAAGGAGGGTACAGGCAGGCAATGGGGGGCTACCCATGAGCCCTTGCGTCCTTCTCCCCACAGACCCCTGCCAGAATGGGGGTCACTGGACAGGGACATTTTGTCTCTGCCCCCCCAACATGGACGGAGCCCGCTGCCAGTTCGGGGCATCGACCATCAACATCACGGCAGGTAAGGCAGAGCGGGACACCTCACCTTGTCCCCGCCTTGTCCCCAAGAGGGACACCCCATGGGATGTCCCCATCTGATGGGCATCGCATCCTACCCCCTTCCACGAAGAGCTGGGTCCCTCCATCTTGATGCTGGCACGTGTCACCAACCGGAACTTCTCTGAGGACTTGAGGGACACCTCGTCCCCCACCTATCGCAGCTTCGTGGATGAGTTCAGCCGGACGGTGAGTCCCCCGTTGTGTCCTCCCACAACTCATGAGGGGGTCACTGGGACCACCCCAAGGGACCACCCAGCCCAGCCCCACTGGTGACATGTGTCTCCCTGTCCCCAGATGGACAGGATCTACCACAACGTCTCTGGCTACAGTGGCACCCGGGTCCTGACTCTGACGTGAGTGTGGGTCTGGTGGTGGGAATGGGGTGGGATGGGTGAGGAACCCCTGGAATGGGATGAGATGGGACGGGTGAGGAACCCCTGGAATGGGATGGGATGGAACAGGACGGGTGAGGAAGCCCTGGAATGGGATGGGATGGGATGAGGTGGGACAGAACAGGACGGGTGAGGAACCCCTGGAATAGGATGAGACGGGATGGGATGGGTGGGGACCCCCTGGGATGGGATGAGATGGGATAGAATGGGATGGGTGAAGAACCCCTGGGATGGGATGGGACGGGACAGAACAGGATGGGTGAGGAACCCCTGGAATGGGGTGGGGTGGGGTGGGGTGGGATGGGATGGGTGGGATGAGGAACCCCTGGGATGGGATGGGATGGGTTGGTTGAGGAACCCCTGGAATGGGATGAGATGGGATGGGGTGGGTGAGGAATCCCTGGAATGGGACGGCATGGGAGAGGAACCCCTGGAATGAGATGTGACAGGTGGGGAACTCCTGGGATGAGATGGGTGAGGAACCCCTGGAATAAGATGGGATGGGAGCGTGAGGAACGCCACGTCCCATGCCGATGCTCTCGCTGCCCCACAGAAGAGGCAGCGTGGTGGTGAACTACAAAGTCATGCTGCACCCACCGGCCGGAGACAAACCCACCCCCGACCTTCACCGCCGAGCCCGGGAGCTGCTGGACGCTGCCAACGCCGCGGCTCAGCCCCGAAACTGCAGCCACTCCGCGGGTAGGTGCCAAGCGAGCCACCGCCGCTCAGGGTTGGAGGGTTGGTCCCCACATCTCTGGTAGCCTCCGGTGACCTCTCCCCACTCTTCCCTCTCCCAGAAGGGCTCTGCTTCAGCACCTCCTTCTCCAGATCGGCCCGTGCCGAGATGCCGGCACTTAACGCCACAGGTAAGCGGGGATGGCTGGGACAGCTGTGGGGAGTGGGAGGGGAGGGGGGTCAGGACTTCCCTGACCGGTGGCTTCTCCTCTCCAGAGCTCTGCAGAAAATACGCGCCGGCCAACTTCAGCCGGTATTACTACCCCTACCGCACGCAGAACAGCCTCCTCTGCGTCACCAACTGCACCCTCAACGTCCCCGGCTCCATCAACTGCAACAGCGGGCTCTGCCGGTTGACGCTGGAGGGTCCCCGCTGCTTGTGAGTGGACCCAAACCATCCCCTTACCCATAATTCCCACCTCACCCCTGGTCTGACCCCTCATCTGGGCTCAAATCTCCCCCCCAACGCTGACTGTAGACCCGATTCCAGTCCTAAACCTAAGGATGACCCTAACCCTAACCCCACTCCTGACCCAAACCTACTCCCAGTCATAGAATGAACTTCTTAACCCTAATCTGACCCTTAACCCCGCCCAAGCCCTAACCCCGGTGGGAACCTGAACCCCAGTCCTTGACCCCCAACCCTTGTCCTCAAACCCCAATCCTTGTCTCCAAAACCTGACCCCAAGCCAAAACCTTGACCCCCCCCAAGCCCCAACCCTTGACCCAACACCACAACCCTTGAGCCTCAAAGCCCCAAACTTGAGCCCAACACCCCAACCCCTGCCCTCCCAACCCAACTGCTGCCCCCCAAACCCCACCCTTGCTCTCCAAACCCAACCCTTGACCCTCAAAGCCCTAAACTTGAACCCAACGCTCCAACCCCTGCCCTCCAAACCCAACCCTTGACCCTCAAAGCCCTAAACTTGAGCCCAACGCTCCAACCCCTGCCCTCCAAACCCAACCCTTGACCCTCAAAGCCCTAAACTTGAGTCCAACGCTCCAACCCCTGCCCTCCAAACCCAATCCTTGACCCCCAAGCTCCAAACGTGAGCCCAAACCCCAAGTCCTGCCCTTCAAACCCAACCACTGCCCTTGACCTCCAAAAACCCTTGACTACAACCCCCAAACTCAATCCCAACCTGTGGACATGGGGATGGGTCTTCCGGGTTCTTCCCAGCTCTGGGAAGGGCTCCATGAACCCAAAGGGTCTCTTGGAGGATCCCAACCCCCAAAGCCCACCTCGGGCGGGATCTGGGGTGGGGCGGGGACCCTGCCCGTGACTCGTCACTCTCGCAGCTGCCCAGACGTGCCTTGGTACCTGACGTCCGGCGGCCGCTGCCAGACCCACATCAGCAAACTGGGGCTGGGGCTGGGTGTGGGGCTGGGGCTGGGACTCACCCTCCTCATTCTGCTGGTCCTTTGCATCGTCCTCACCACCCGCTTGGCCCAAAGGAAGAAGAAATCTGCTGGTGCCAGGTAAAGGGGCTGGGGGGAGGGTGGGTTGTCCACGGCGGTCCAGGGAGGAGAGACAGGGCCGATACCAAGCTGTGCCCCCTGGCCAAAACCACCAGGGGGGGTGGGAGCGTTCAAACTCCCCATCCCCACCCCAGAGGTGGCTCAGACCCCCAGCGTCTCTTCCACCCTCCCCACCCCAGCCCCCCACACAAGTCCCGCGGACTCACCCGGCTCAACAGTACGGCCAGCGAGGACAGCAACTGGCCGGAGGGCAGGCGCAACGCCCACGCCACCGGTATCTACCACGTAAATGGCAGAGGCTCCACCGCCCAGCAAGGTGAGACCCGCTGCGGGGCAGGGGGGGGACAACGACACGACACCACACGAACCCATCCCCACCCTTACCAGACCCTCACCCCCCGCCTCTTCCTCTTCTTCCTCTTCCAGACCCTTACGGACACAGCTCCTACAAGCCCAACGCGGAGGTGGCCGCGGCACCCACCACGCTGGTAGGTACCTGGGGCAAAGCGTCGGGGGGGTGGTGGGGAGGACACACACGCCATGACCCCCCCCCCCCCATCCTCACTGCTCCCTCCTCTCTTCACAGGTGCTGGCAGAAAGTGCAGCATCCCTGTGACACCCCCCCCCACCTCCAAAAATAACTGGTGTGGGGTGGTCGAGGTGCTCCCCCCCACAGCGGGCAGGACCCTCGGCATGGGAGGTCAGCGACCAAAGACCTCACCCCCGCCCCCTGGCGGCGAGGGCAGGTGGGGAACGTCTTGTGCCTGTCCCCCGCCCCCCTCCCGCAGCATTTCGTATTTTTGGGTCAAAAACCGGTGGGATTTGGTTCCTCGGTGAGAGAGGAGAAGTCCCCCCCCCCCACCGCCGCGACGATCCTGGGAGGGACTCCTTACTGGAGAGGACATCCCTGGGCTGGGCTGGGACTTAATCCAGCTGACGGAGCCTCGCCTCAGCTGGATAAGCCTTATCTTAGCAGAAATGATATTTATTAACATATTTATTTTGCCTCCTGAAAAAAATAATCTGGCTAGACGGAGCTGCGGGAGGGGGGAGGGGAGGGATTCTCAACAGCAGGGCATCAAGGCCACCGTCCCACTTGGGAGGGCAAGATTTGGGGCTGCGGGTCACGGTGGGGGGGATTGGGGTCGCGGTTGGGGTCTTGGGGATCATGGTTGGGGTCTTGGCGGGGGGGGTGTCTCGGTTGGGGTCACGGTTGGGGACTTGGGGGGGTCACAGTTGGGGTCTTGGAAGTCTCAGTTGGGGTCTTTGGGGGTCCCGGTTGAGGTTTTGAGGGGGGTCTCAGTTGGGCTTTTTAGGGTAATGGTTGGGGACTTGGGGGTCCCAGTTGGGGTCTTGAGGGTTTCAACTGAGGACTTGGGGGTCTCAACTGGGGTGTTTGGGGGTCAAGATTGGGCTTTTTGGGGTCACAGTTGGGGTCTTGGGGGGGGTCTCAGTTGGGGTTTTTGGCGTGAGAGGGGGTGTCTTGGGGGTTCCAGTTGGGGTTTTTGGGGTCACGGTTGGGGTCCTGGGGGGGGTCTCCGTTGGGGTTTTTGGGGTGAGAGGGGGTGTCTTGGGGGTTCCAGTTGGGGTTTTTGGGGTCACGGTTGGGGTCCTGGGGGTTTCAGTTAGGGTTTTTGGGGTCACGGTTGGGGTCTTGGGGGGGGTCTCCGTTGGGGTTTTTGGGGTGACAGTGGGTGTCTTGGGGGTTCCAGTTGGCGTTTTTGGGGTCATGGTTGGGGTCCTGGGGGGGGGGGTCTCAGTTGGGGTTTTTGGGGTGAGAGGGGGTGTCTTGGGGGTTCCAGTTGGGGTTTTTGGGGTCACGGTCGGGGTCTTGGGGGGGGGTCTCAGAGTTTTTGGGGTGACAGTGGCTGTCTTGGGGGTTTCAGCTGGGGTTTTTGGGGTTATAAGTAGGGTTTTGGGGGTTATATGAGTGGGGTTTTGGGGTTCACAACTGGGGTTTTGGGGGTCACGGGGGTGGGTTCGGATGGGAACTCCTCGTGCCGCGCCACCAAGGCAGGGCTGGAAACGATACGGGAAGACCCAACAGCAACCGGAGGAGGAAGAAATTACGCAGAAAACTCACTTGTTTGCACAGCACCGGCGGGGAGGGACACGCGGCCCACACCTGCCCGTCGTCCTGAAATAAAACGAGAATTAATCCTCTGCCACCACAAAGAAATAAATCCACCCAGCCCAACACCGCCCTTCACCCCTCCCGCTGCCCCCAGTCGCAAACCCACTGAGATTACTGGGTATTTGTTTTCCGGGTGGGAAAAAAAAGGCCCTTCCCTGGTCAACGGGCGGTGGGGGCGGGGGGGGGAGAAGAAGTGGGAGAAAGATGGTCAAGGATTTTTGGGAAGGTCTTAGGGGGCGGGGGGTTTTCCTATTTTCCCCCACCGGTGATGTGCAACGGGGCGGGGGGGCTGCCCGCGCCCATCTTGGGGAGGGGAGGGGGGTGTGGGGGGGTGAAATTTGGCACCGACCCCCCCCCCCCCCCCCCGGAATCTTGAGGGTTGGCTTTGAATTCGCCACCGCCACCCCCACCCCCACCCCGCACACGCCTTGAGGAAATGCCACCCAACGGGTCTCAAAGGCCACCCAGGGCCTTTGGGGAGAGTCCTGGCAACCCAACAGCCGTCAGGGCCATCAAACAAACCCTGTGGTTTGATCCCTGCCCGTAGCCGGGGTGGGGGGACAAAGGTCTTCCCTCGGGCGCTTCTTGCCAGAAGAAGCTCTTGCCAGAGCTTCTTCTGCCTGCTCCCGGCACGGCTGGGGCTCTGGGATGTTGCGGGAGCGGTGAATGGGAAGATGAAGGTTTCCAGCCTTCTTCTCCCCTTCTTCTTCCTCCTCCTCTTCGGAGGTACAATGAGTGAGTAGGGCTGGGGAGGACGGGGCGGGGGGGGGGATTTTCCCCGGGTGTTTCTTGGCAGGGGAGGGGGGGGGGGGATGACGCACAGGGGAGCGGGTGACACAAGGTGGGACAGGAGGTGACACGTCCTCCTGGGTTCCTTCCACCTCCACCCCCTGGCCAAAAAAAAAAAAAAAACCAAAAAAAACCACCCAAAAAAACCCCACCCCACCCCCCTTTTTCCCAAGCTCCCACCCCCCGCCGTGGGGGTCTGAGAGGGATGCTTTGGGGGGGGGGGGGTCCAAACTAGCCCCTTCCCCACACTCACCCACCCCCCCCCCAACCATGGGCTGGTGTCCCCAAATGGGTGACACTTGGTGCCTACGCGCAACCTGGTCCGGCCTCCACCGCCGCCGGGTGGCCGTAGCTCCGGATCGGAGCCAAGGCGCGACCCCCCCCCCCCCCCCCCCCCACCTCCCCCCCAACCCAAAAGCTGACCACCCCCCATCACCACCACCCCCCACCCCTCCTCGCCCCGCTGTTTGCCGGTTTAGCCATCCCCATCCTCCTCCTCCCCGCCGCCGCCGGCGGCCTCTGTTGATGTCAACCCAACCACCTCCCCCCCCACCATGCCCGTGTCCCCCCCCTCCCGCCCCCGCACAGCGCCAGGAGCTTTTAATCCTCGTTAAGAGCGGGGGAAGAGGGCGAGTTGATTGCATAAGGGCGGCTAATTTCGGAGGAAGGCAGCAGGGCCTCGGCTGGAGAGCATCAATTAAGAGCAAATGAGCTGGAAAGATGGGGCTTTTTGGAACGGCATGGCTTTTTTTTTTGGGAGGGGGTAGGGTGGTGGTGGTGGGGTGGGTTTTTTTTGTTGTTCGGGCGTTATTTTTTTCATTTGAGCGGGGTTTTTTTAGTTTGGTTGTTTGGTTGGTTGGTTTTTTTGGAGCTCGAACGAGCTGGGGAATTTTCCAGGGGGAAAAAACCAACCAACCAACCAAAAAAAAAAAAAAAACCCCTTGCTTTGAAGGATGCCGTCACTAGGTGGGGGGTGAGGGGGGAGAGGGCCTTCCCCCCCCACCCTCCTCCCCATGCCGGGATGACCCATGCTCACCCGAGCAATAACGGCGTGAAGGTGTCGCCATCCTTCACCCCTACCCCAGTACGCGATTCCCACTCCTGTGGCTCCGCATCCTTGGCACGAACCCCCGCCCTGCTATCAGTGACACGCGATTCTTTGCCGGAGCACGTGCTCCCTGACCCCTCTGATGAGGGTTCAACGCCTTTTCTTGGGAAACGAAAGTCTGGGAGACGAAGGTGCAAGAGGAAGGGCAGGGCTGAAGGTCGCGGCGTATGAGAATCAGCTGAAAACAAAGTTCATTCTCACACCGGCTTCTCGGCGCTGGGTTGGAGGACGTTCAAGGGGTGCTTTGGGGTAGGAGGGTGGCACCTTGCTGGTGGGATGGGACTGGGGTCACCTCCTGAACCTCAGGGGGACGCAGCACCTGTGGCGGGAGTGGATCCACAGGTGTTGGTTGATGAGACCCTTAACGTGAGCCCGCAACCGCATCCTGGGCTGCGCCACCGGCAGCGTGGCCAGAAGGTTGAGGGAGGGGATTCTGTCCCCTCTGGGTGAGACCCCAACCTGCAGTGCTGTGTCCAGCTCTGGGGCCACCGGCATCAGAAGGACACGGAGCTGTGGGAGTGGGGCCAGAGGAGATGCTGGGAGGGCTGGAGCCCTCTGCTGTGGGGACAGGCTGAGAGAGCTGGGGGGGTTCAACCTGGAGAAGAGAAGGCTCCGGGGAGACCTTCCAGCCCCTTCCAGTCCCTAAAGGGGCTCCAGGAAAGCTGGGGAGGGACTCTGGAGCAGGGAGGGGAGCCATGGGACATTGGGAAGGGTTTTCCGCTGAAAAGGGAAAGTTTAGATGAGATGTGAGGAAGAAATTCTTGGCTGTGAGGGGGGTGAGCCCCTGGCCCAGGTTGCCCAGAGAAGCTGTGGCTGCCCCATCCCCGGAGAGGTTCAAGGTCAGGTTGGACGGGGCTTGGAGCAACCTGGGCTGGTGGGAGGTGTCCCTGCCCAGGGCAGGGGGTGGAACTAGATGGTCTTTAAGGTCCCTTCCAAACCATTCTATGGTTCTGTGGTCCATGGGGAGAAAGAGGGGGATGAATTTCTCCCCATGTCCAGCCCCAAGGAACCCTAACTCTGTCCCACAACCACTAACAGAGGTCTCACCCTCAAGTCCTTCACAGCAACCCCTAAAAAACTCCATGAGAACTTCTTTAAACCACAAATGTCTCCACGCCCAACGCAACCACAACATTGTCTGCAAACCCCACCAACACCTACACAACCATCAACCCCACAGAACCCACCAAAGCTGTTACCACCATTGCACAAAGTACAGATACCAGAACCTCTTGTCTCTCCACAGAATATGGCCAAACTACAATCACCAGCAGTTCTACCACCACCACGCCCACCAGCATCTCTGAAAGCCCCACAACCACCAGCACCTCTACTACAACCTTGGGAACAAGCACCTTTCCTTCCTCCACACCCATCACCACCTCTACAGACACCACACCCACCAGCACCACTGAAACCTCAACACCCACTACAATTTCTACGGTCACCTCGCCCTCCACCACCTCTGTGGTCACCACAGCCACCAGCTCTTCAGAAATATCCACCTTGGAAATGTCCACAGCAGCCAGCACTGCTGCAACCTCCACAGCCACCTTCACTTCTACAGCCACCACGCCCACCAGCACCTCTGAAATCCCCACAGTCATCAGCACCTCTACAACAGCCATGGGAACAAGCACCTTTCCTTCCACCATGACCACCAGCACCTCTGAAATCTCAACGCCCAGTAGCACCTCCATGTTCTCCATGCCCACCAGCACCTCTGACTTCTCCACATCCTCCAGCACCCCTATGGTCAGCACCCCCACCAGCACCTTGCAAACATCCATCTCCACAAGCACCTCCAAAATGACCACCACAGCCAGCTCTGCTGGAACCTCAACAGCCACTTCCACTCCTACAGCCACCACGCCCATGTTCACCACTGAAACGTCCACAACCACCAGCACCTCTGAAACCTCGATGCCCACCAGCACCTTTACAACAATCACGGGAACAAGCACTTCTCCATCCACCATGCCCATCAGCACCTCTACGGACACCACACTCGCCAGCACCACTGAAACGTCCACAGCCACCAGCACCTCTGTGGTCACCACGCCTACAGGCAACTCAGAAATACCCTTCTCCACAAGCACCTCCGAAATGCCCACCACAGCCAGCTCTGCTGGATCCTCCACAGCCACCTTCACTTCTACAGCCACCATGCCCACCAGCACCGCTGACATCTCAACGCTCAGTAGCAGCTCCGTGGTCACCACACCAACCAGCACCTCTGACGTCTCCACTCCCACCAGCACCTCGATGGTCACCACCCCCACGACTTCCTCTGAAACCCCCACAACCACCAGCACCCCTACAATAACCACAGGAACAAGCTCCTTTCCTTCCACCACACCCATCAGCACCTCTACAGACACCACACCCGCCAGCACCACAGAAACCTCCACAGCCACCAGCAGCTCTATGGTCACCGCACCCACCAGCACCTCAGAAATCTCAACACCCAGTGGCACTTCTGTAGTCACGAGTCACACCAGCACCTCTGAAGTCACCACGCTCACCAGCACCTCAGAAATCCCCACAGCCACAGGTTCCTCTCTAGTCACAACCTCCACCATCACTTCAACAGCCACCACGCCCACCAGCCCCATGGAAATATCAACCTCCACAAGCACCTCCAAAATGTCCACAGCAGCCAGCACTGATGGAACCTCCAGAAACCCCTTGACTTCTGCAGCCACCATGACCACCAGCACCTCTGAAATCTCAACGCCCAGTAGCACCTCCATGGTCTCCACACCTACCAGCACCTCTGACATCACCATGACAACCAGCACCTCTACAACAACGATGGGAACAAGCAACTCTCCAGTCACCATACTCACCACCTCCTCTGAAATGTCCACCTTCACCAGCACCCCTATGGTCACCTCGCCCACCAGCACCTCTGAAATCTCAATGCCCAGTAGCATCTCTGTGGTCACCACACCCACCAGCATCACTGAACTCTCCACAGACTCGAGAACCTCTACAACAGCCATGGGAATAAGCATCTTTTCTTCCACCATGACCACCAGCACCTCCGAAGCCTCCACACCCTCTAGCACCTCTGTGGTCACTAGGCCCATCTCCACATCTGAAAACCCCACAACTACCAGCACCTCGACAATAACCACAGGAACAAGCTCCTTTCCTTCCACCACACCCATCAGCACCTCTACAGACACCACACCTGCCAGCACCACTGAGACCTCCACAGCCACCAGCACTTCTATGGTCAGCTCATCCACCAGCACCTCCGAAATCTCAACGCCCAGTAGCACCTCCGTGGTCTCCACACCGACCAGCACCTCTGACATCTCCATGCCCTCCAGCACCTCGGCGGTCACAACGCCCACCAGTAGCTCTATTCTCACCTTTCCTGCCGGCACATCTATTGTCACGTTGCTCACCAGCACCTCTGAAATCCCCACAACCAAAACCTCCACCATCACTTCAACAGCCACCACACCCACCAGCACCATGGAAATATCGACCTCTACAAGCACCTCCGAAATGTCCAGCACTGATGGAACCTCCAAAACCCCCTTGACTTCTACAGCCACCATGACCACAAGCACCTCTGAAATGTCAATGCCCAGTAGCACCTCCAAGGTCTCCCCACCCTCCAGCACCTCTGACATCACCACGGCAACCAGTACCTCTACAATAACCATGGGAACAAGCATCTCTCCAATTACCATGCCCACCAGCTCCTCTGAAATCTCCACAGCCACCAGCTCCTCTGAAATGTCCACAGGCACCAGCACCCCTATGGTCACCATGCCCACCAGCACCTCTGAAATCTCAACGCCCACCAGCACCTCTACTGGCACCGTTCCCACCAGCGCATCTATGGGCACCTCGTTCACCAGCACCTCTGAAATATCCATCTCCACAAGCACCTCCGAAACGTCCACCACAGCCAACACTGCTGGAACCCCCACAGCCACCTTCACTCCTACAGCGACCACGCCCACCAGCACCGCTGAATCCTCCACGGCCACTAGCAGCTCTGAAAGCTCCATGGCCACCAGCACCTTGACAACAATCACGGCAACAAGCACTTCTCCATCCACCATGCCCATCAGCACCTCAATGGTCACCTTGCCCACCAGCAACTCTGACATCTCAATAGACATCAGCACCTCTACAACAGCCACGGGGACAAGAACCTTTCCTTCCACCGTGCCCATCAGCACCTCTACAGACACCACACCTGCCAGCACTGCTGAAACCTCGGCATCCACCAGCACTTCTATGGTCACCACACCCACCAGCACCTCCGAAATCCCCACAGCCACCGGTACCTCTACGGTCACAACCTCCACCATCACTTCGACAGCCACCACTCCCACCAGCACCATGGAAATATCGGCGTCTACAAGTACCTCCAAAATCCCCCCCACAGCCAGCACTGCTGGAACCTCCACAGCCACCTTCACTTCAACAGCCACCATGACCACCAGGACCGCTGAAACCTCCACTGCCTCTAGCAGCTCTGACATCTCCACCCCCACCAGCACCGCTGAAACTTCCAGGTCCTCCAGCACCTCTGAAACCTCCAGGGCCACCAGCACTTCTATGGTCACCTCGCCCACCAGCACCTCAGAAATGTCAACGCCCAGTGGTACCTCTGTGGTGACAACGCCCATCAGCACCTCAGAAATATCCATCTCCACGAGCACCTCCGAACTGTCCACCACAGCCAGCGCCTCTGGAACCTCCAGAGCCACCTTCACTCCTACAGCCACCACGCCCACAAGCACTGGTGAAATGTCAACACTCAGTAGCACCTCCATGGTCTCCAGACCCACCAGCACCTCTGATCTCTCCACATCCTCCAGCAACGCTGCAATAACCACGGAAACAAGCACCTCTCCAATCACCATGCCCACCAGCTCCTCTGAAATGTCCACAGCCACCAGATCCTCTGAAATGTCCACAGCCACAAGCTCCTCTGAAATGTCCACAGCAGCCAGCACCCCTATGGTCACCTCGCCCACCAGCACCTCTGAAATCCCCACAGCCACAGGTACCTCTATGGTTACAACCTCCACCATCACTTCAACAGCCACCACTCCCACCAGCACCATGGAAATATCGACGTCTACAAGCACCTCCGAAATGTCCACCACAGCCAGCACTGCTGGAACCTCCACAGCCACCTTCACTCCTACAGCCACCACACGCACCAGCACCTCTGAAATCTCAACACCCACCAGCACCTCTGCTGGCACCGTTCCCACCAGCAGCTCTATGGGCACCTCGCTCACCAGGACCTCTGAAATCTCCAGAGCCACCAGCACTTCCATGGTCACCGCGCCCACCAGCACCTCAGAAATATCCATCTCCAGAAGCACCTCCGAAATCCCGCCCACAGCCAGCACTGCTGGAACCTCCACGGCCACCAGCACTTCTATGGTCACCTCGCCCACCAGCAGCACTGAAATCTCAACACCCAGTAGCACCTCCACGGTCTCCACACCCACCAGCACCTCTGACGTCTCCACACCCTCCAGCACCTCTGCAATAACCATGGGAACGAGCAACTCTCCAGTCACCATACTCACCACCTCCTCTGAAATGTCCACTTTCACCAGCACCCCTATGGTCACCATGCCCACCAGCACCTCTGAAATCTCAACGCCCACCAGCACCTCTACTGGCACCGTTCCCACCAGCACCTCTCTGGTCACCACGCCCACCAGCTACTCTGAAATGTCCACACCCTCCAGCAACTCTGTGGTCACCACGCCCACCAGCACCTCAGAAATATCCATCTCCACAAGCACCTCTGAAATATCCAGTGCAGCCAGCTCTGCTGGAACCCCCACAGCCACCTTCACTCCTACAGCCACCATGCCCTCCAGAACCTCGGTGGTCACAGCGCCCACCCGTACCTCTGAAACCTCAACGGCTGCTGGCAGTTCTGAATCCTCCATGGCCACCAGCACCTCTGAAATCTCCAAAGCCACCAGCACTTCTACGGTCACCACTCCCACCAGCACCTCAGAGATATCCATCTCCACAAGCACCTCCGAAATGCCCACCACTGCCAGCACTGCTGGAACCCCCACAGCCACCTTCACTCCTACAGCCACCACGCCCACCAGCACCGCTGAATCCTCCACGGCCACTAGCAGCTCTGAAACCTCCATGGCCACCAGCACCTTAACAACAATCACGGCAACTAGCACTTCTCCATCCACCATGCCCATCAGCACCTCGATGGTCACCTTGCCCACCAGCACCTCTGACATCTCAATAGGCATCAGCACCTCTACAACAGCCATGGGGACAAGCACCTTTCCTTCCACCACACCCATCAGCACCTCTACAGACACCACACCTGCCAGCACTGCTGAAACCTCGGCATCCACCAGCACTTCTATGGTCACCACACCCACCAGCACCTCCGAAATCCCCACAGCCACCGGTACCTCTACGGTCACAACCTCCACCACCATCACTTCAACAGCCACCACTCCCACCAGCACCATGGAAATATCGACCACAAGCACCTCTGAAATGTCAATGCCCAGTAGCACCTCCATGGTCTCCACACCCTCCAGCACCTCTGACATCTCCATGGCAACCACCTCCTCTGAAACGTCCACAGCAGCCAGCACCCCTATGGTCACCATGGCCACCAGCACCTCTGTAAACTCAATGCCCACCAGCACCTCTACTGGCACCGTTCCCACCAGCACATCTATGGGCACCTCGCTCACCAGCACCTCAGAAATATCCATCTCCACAAGCACCTCCGAAACGTCCACCGCAGCCAACACTGCTGGAACCCCCACAGCCACCTTCACTCCTACAGCCACCACGCCCACCAGCACCGCTGAAATCTCAACACCCAGTAGAAGCTCCATGCTGTCCAGACCCACCAGCACCTCTGACGTATCCACGCCCTCCAGCACCTCTACAATAACCATGGGAACAAGCACCTCTTCAATTACCATGCCCACCAGCTCTTCTGAAACGTCCACAGCCACCAGCTCCTCTGCAATGTCCACTGTCACCAGCACCTCTACAACAGCCATGGGAACAAGCACCCTTCGTCCCATCACGTCCACCAGCCCCTCTACGGTCACCACACCCTCCACCACCACTGAAACCTCTACAGCCACCAGCTCCTCTGAAACCTCCATGGTCACCAGCACCTCTGTAGCCTCCACACCCTCCAGCACCTCCAAAATCCCCACAGCCACCAGCACCTCTACAACAGCCATGGGAACAAGCACCTTTCCTTCCACCATGCCCATCAGCACCTCTACAGCCACCACAACCTCTAGCACGACTGAAACCTCCACAGCCACCAGCACCTCTGTAGTCACCTCGCCCACCAGCACCTCTGCAATCCCCACAGCCACCAGTAGCTCTGTGGTCACGTTGCCCACCAGCACCATGGAAATATCCACTTCTGGAAGCACCACGGAAACGTCCACAGCAGCCAGCACTGCGGGAATCTCCACAGCCACCTTCACTTCTACAGCCACCACGCCCACCAGCACCTCTCTGGTCAGCACGCCCACCAGCTCCTCTGAAATGTCTACAGCCACCAGCTCCTCTGAAATGCCTTCTGTCACCAGCACCTCTACAACAACCATGGGAACGAGCAACTCTCCAGTCACCATACTCACCACCTCCTCTGAAATGTCCACTTTCACCAGCACCCCTATGGTCACCATGCCCACCAGCACCTCTGAAATCTCAACGCCCACCAGCACCTCTACTGGCACCGTTCCCACCAGCACCTCTATGGTCACCACGCCCACCAGCTACTCTGAAATGTCCACAGCCACCAGCACCTCTGAAATGTCCACTATCACCAACACCTCTACAACAGCCATGGGGACAATCACCCTTCTTCCCATCATGTCCGCCAGCCCCTCTATGGTCAACACACCTGCCAGCACCTCTGAAACCTCCACAGCCGCCAGCACCTCTGATACTTCCACGGTCACCAGCACCTCTGTAGTCTCCACACCCTCCAGCATCTCCGAAATCCCCACCACCACCAGCACCTCTACACTCACTTCATCCACCATCACTTCTGCAACCATCACCACCACCAGCACCTCTGAAATCTCAATGCCAAGCAGCACCTCTGTGGTCACCACACCCACCAGCACCCCTGAATTCTCCACAGAATCGAGAACCTCTACGACAGCCATGGGAACAAGCACCTTTCCTTCCACCATGACCACCAGCACCTATGAAGTCTCCACACTCTCTAGCACCTCTGTGGTCACCAGGCCCATCTCCACGTCTGAAAACCCCACAGCTACCAGCACCTCGACAATAACCACAGGAACAAGCTCCTTTCCTTCCACCACACCCATCAGCACCTCTACAGACACCACACCCGCCAGCACCACTGAGACCTCCACAGCCACCACCAATTCTATGGTCACCACGCCCACCAGCACCTCTGGAATCCCCACGGCCACCAGCAGCTCTGTGCTCACAACGCCCATCAGCATCTCTGAAGTCACCTCACCCACCAGCACCGTGGATATATCCACTTCCAGAAGCACCTCGGAAACGTCCACCGCAGCCAGCTCTGCTGGATCCCCCACAGCCACCTTCACTCCTACAGCCACCACGCCCTCCAGAACCTCTGTGGTCACCATGCCCACCCGTACCTCTGAAACCTCAATGGCTACTAGCAGCTCTGAAACCTCCATGGCCACCAGCACCTATGAAATCTCCAGAGCCACCAGCACTTCTATGGTCACCGCGCCCACCAGCAACTCAGAAATATCCATCTCCACGAGCACCTCCGAAATGCCCACCACAGCCAGCACTGCTGGAACCCCCACAGCCACCATCACTTCTACAGCCACCACGCCCACCGGCACCGCTGAAATATCAACACCCAGTAGCACTTCCATGGCGTCCACACCCACCAGCACCTCGGACGTCTCCACGCCCTCCAGCACCTCTACAATAACCATGGGAACAAGCACCTCTCCAATTACCATGCCCACCAGCTCTTCTGAAACGTCCACAGCCACCAGCTCCTCTGCAATGTCCACTGTCACCAGCACCTCTACAACAGCCATGGGAACAAGCACCCTTCGTCCCATCACGTCCACCAGCCCCTCTACGGTCACCACACCCTCCACCACCACTGAAACCTCTACAGCCACCAGCAAATCTGTGGTCACCTCGCCCACCAGCTCCTCTAAAATGTCTTCAGCCACCAGCTCCTCTGAAATGTCCACAGCCACCAGCACCTCTACAACAACCATGGGAACGAGCAACTCTCCAGTCACCATACTCACCACCTCCTCTGAAATGTCCACTTTCACCAGCACCCCCATGGTCACCATGCCCACCAGCACCTCTGAAATCTCAACGCCCACCAGCACCTCTACTGGCACCGCTCCCACCAGCACCTCTATGGTCACCTCGCCCACCAGCACCTCTGCAATGCCCACAGCCACCAGCAGCTCTGTGGTCACCTCGCCCACCAGCACCTCAGAAATATCCATCTCCACAAGCACCTCTGAAATGCCCACCACAGCCAGCTCTGCCGGAACCCCCACAGCCACCATCACTTCTACAGGAACCATGTCCGCCGGCACCGCTGAATCCTCCATGGCCACGAGTAGCTCTGAAACCTCCACGTCCACCAGCACTTCTATGGTCACCTCGCCCACCAGCACCTCAGAAATCTCAACGCCCAGTGGAACCTCTGTGGTGTCCAGACCCACCAGCACCTCTGACGTCTCCACACCCTCCAGCACCTCTACAATAACCATGGGAAGAAGCACCTCTCCAATTACCATGCCCACCAGCTCTTCTGAAACGTCCACAGCCACCAGCTCCTCTGCAATGTCCACTGTCACCAGCACCTCTACAACAGCCATGGGAACAAGCACCCTTCGTGCCATCACGTCCACCAGCACCTCTACAGACACCACACCCGCCACCACCACTGAAACCTCTACTGCCACCAGCTCCTCTGAAACCTCCATGGTCACCGGCACCTCTGTAGACTCCACACCCTCCAGCACCTCCAAAATCCCCACCACCACCAGCACCTCTACACTCACTACATCCCCCGACACTTCAACAGCCACCATGTCCACCAGCACCTCTGAAATCCCCACAGCCACCAGCAGCTCTACTGGCACTGTTTCTGCCAGCACATCTGAGGTCACCTCTCTCACCAGCACCTCTGAAATCCCCACAGTCACCAGCACCTCTACAACAGCCATGGGAACAAGCACCTTTCCTTCCACCATGCCCATCAGCACCTCTACAGACACCACACCCTCTAGCACCACTGAAACCTCCACACCCACCAGCACCCCTATGGTCACCACGCCCACCAGCACCTCTGCAATCACCACAGCCACCAGCAGCTCTGTGGTCACAACGGCCACCAGCAGCTCTGAAGTCACCTCGTCCACCAGCATAGTGGAAATATCATCTACCAGAAGCACCTCGGAAACATCCACTGCAGCCAGCACTGCTGGAACCTCAACGGCTACTGGCAGCTCTGAAACCACCTTGTCCAGGAGCACCTCTGAAACCTCCAAGGCCACCAGCACTTCTATGGTCACCGCGCCCACCAGCACCTCAGAAATATCCATCTCCACGAGCACCTCTGAAATGCCCACCACAGCCAGCACTGCTGGAACCCCCACAGCCACCTTCATTCCTACAGCCACCACACCCACCGGCACCGCTGAAATCTCAACACCCAGTACCACTTCCATGGCGTCCACACCCACCAGCACCTCGGACTTCTCCACGCCCTCCAGCTCCTCTACAATAACCATGGGAAGAAGCACCTCTCCAATTACCATGCCCACCAGCTCTTCTGAAACGTCCACAGCCACCAGCTCCTCTACAACAGCCATGGGAACGAGCAACTCTCCAGTCACCATACTCACCACCTCCTCTGAAATGTCCACTTTCACCAGCACCCCTATGGTCACCATGCCCACCAGCACCTCTGAAATCTCAACGCCCACCAGCACCTCTACTGGCACCGTTCCCACCAGCACCTCTATGGTCACCACAGCCACCAGCTACTCTGAAATGTCCACTATCACCAGCACCTCTACAACAGCCATGGGGACAATCACCCTTCTTCCCATCATGTCCGCCAGCCCCTCTATGGTCAACACACCTGCCAGCACCTCTGAAACCTCCACAGCCACCAGCACCTCTGATACTTCCACGGTCACCAGCACCTCTGTAGTCTCCACACCCTCCAGCATCTCCGAAATCCCCACCACCACCAGCACCTCTACACTCACTCCATCCACCATCACTTCTGCAACCATCACGACCACCAGCACCTCTGAAATCTCAATGCCAAGCAGCACCTCTGTGGTCACCACACCCACCAGCACCCCTGAATTCTCCACAGAATCGAGAACCTCTACAACAGCCATGGGAACAAGCACTTTTCCTTCCACCATGACCACCAGCACCTATGAAGTCTCCACACCCTCTAGCACCTCTGTGGTCACCAGGTCCATCTCCACATCTAAAAACCCCGCAACCACCAGCACCTCTACGATAACCACAGGAACAAGCTCCTTTCCTTCCACCACACCCATCAGCACCTCTACAGACACCACACCCGCCAGCACCACTGAAACCTCCACAGCCACCAGCAATTCTATGGTCACCGCACCCACCAGCACCTCCGAAATCCCCACAGCCACTGGTACCTCTATGGTCACAACCTCCACCATCACTTCAACAGCCACCACTCCCACCAGCACCATGGAAATATTGACCTCCACAAGCACCTCCAAAATGTCCACCGCAGCCAGCTCTGCTGGAACCCCCACAGCCACCTTCACTCCTACAGCCACCACGCCCTCCAGAACCTCGGTGGTCACAGCACCCACCCGTACCTCTGAAACCTCAACGGCTACTGGCAGCTCTGAAACCTCCACGGCCACCAGGACCTCTATGGTCACCATTCCGACCAGCACCTCAGAAATATCCATCTCCACAAGCACCTCCGAAATGCCCATCACAGCCAGCTCTGCCGGAACCCCCACAGCCACCATCACTTCTACAGGAACCACGTCCACCGGCACCGCTGAATCCTCCATGGCCACTAGCAGCTCTGAAACCTCCACGTCCACCAGCACTTCCATGGTCACCTCGCCCACCAGCACCTCAGAAGTCTCAGCGCCCAGTGGTACCTCTGTGGTCACAACTCCCACCAGCACCTCAGAAATATCCGTCTCCACCAGCACCTCGGAAATGTCCACCGCAGCCAGCACTGCTGGAACCCCCACAGCCACCTTCACTTCTACAGCCACCACGCCCACCAGCACCACTGAAATCTCAACACCCAGTAGCACCTACATGGTGTCCAAACCCACCAGCACCTCAGACGTCTCCACGCCCTCCAGCACCTCTACAATAACCATGGGAAGAAGCACCTCTACAATTACCATGTCCACCAGCTCTTCTGAAACGTCCACAGCCACCAGCTCCTCTGCAATGTCCACTGTCACCAGCACCTCTACAACAGCCATGGGAACAAGCACCCTACGTGCCATCACGTCCACCAGCCCCTCTACATTCACCACACCCGCCAGCACCACTGAAACCTCTACAGCCACCAGCTCCTCTGAAACCTCCATGGTCACGAGCACCTCTGCATTCTCCACACCCTCCAGCACCTCCAAAATCCCCACCACCACCAGCACCTCTACACTCACTCCATCCCCCGACACTTCAACAGCCACCATGTCCACCAGCACCTCTGAAATCCCCACAGCCACCAGCAGCTCTACTGGCACTGTTTCTGCCAGCACATCTGAGGTCACCTCTCTCACCAGCACCTCTGAAATCTCCACAGCCACCAGCACCTCTACAACAGCCATGGGAACAAGCACCTTTCCTTCCACCATGCCCATCAGCACCTCTACAGACACCACACCCTCTAGCACCACTGAAACCTCCACAGCCTCCAGCACCTCTGTGGTCACCACGCTCACCAGCACCTCTGCAATCCCCACAGCCACCAGTAGCTCTGTGGTCACAACGGCCACCAGCAGCTCTGAAGTCACCTCGTCCACCAGCATAGTGGAAATATCATCTACCAGAAGCACCTCGGAAACATCCACAGCAGCCAGCACTGCTGAAACCTCAACGGCTACTGGCAGCTCTGAAACCACCTTGTCCAGGAGCACCTCTGAAACCTCCAAGGCCACCAGCACTTCTATGGTCACCGCGCCCACCAGCACCTCAGAAATATCCATCTCCACGAGCACCTCTGAAATGCCCAGCACAGCCAGCACTGCTGGAACCCCCACAGCCACCTTCATTCCTACAGCCACCACACCCACCGGCACCGCTGAAATCTCAACACCCAGTACCACTTCCATGGCGTCCACACCCACCAGCACCTCGGACTTCTCCACGCCCTCCAGCTCCTCTACAATAACCATGGGAAGAAGCACCTCTCCAATTACCATGCCCACCAGCTCTTCTGAAACGTCCACAGCCACCAGCTCCTCTGCAATGTCCACTGTCACCAGCACCTCTACAACACCCATGGGAACAAGCACCCTTCATCCCATCACGTCCACCAGCCCCTCTACAGACACCACACCGACCAGCACCACTGAAACCTCTACAACCACCAGCTCCTCTGAAACCTCCATGGTCACCGGCACCTCTGTAGTCTCCACACCCTCCAGCACCTCCAAAATCCCCACCACCACCAGCACCTCTACACTCACTACATCCCCTCAAACTTCAACAGCCACCATGGCCACCAGCACCTCTGAAATCCCCACAGCCACCAACACTTCTACAACAGCCATGGGAACAAGCAGCTTTCCTTCCACCATGCCCATCAGCACCTCTACAGACACCACACCCTCTAGCACCACTGAAACCTCCACAGCCACCAGCACCTCTGTGGTCACCTCACCCACCAGCTCCTCTAAAATGTCTTCAGCCACCAGCTCCTCTGAAATGCCCTCTGTCACCAGCACCTCTACAACAACCATGGGAACGAGCAACTCTCCAGTCACCATACTCACCACCTCCTCTGAAATGTCCACTTTCACCAGCACCCCTATGGTCACCATGCCCACCAGCCCCTCTGAAATCTCAACGCCCACCAGCACCTCTACTGGCACCGTTCCCACCAGCACCTCTATGGTCACCACGCCCACCAGCTACTCTGAAATGTCCACTATCACCAGCACCTCTGAAATGTCCACTATCACCAGCACCTCTACAACAGCCATGGGGACAATCACCCTTCTTCCCATCATGTCCGCCAGCCCCTCTACGGTCAACACACCTGCCAGCACCTCTGAAACCTCCACAGCCACCAGCACCTCTGATACTTCCGCAGTCACCAGCACCTCTGTAGTCTCCACACCCTTCAGCATCTCCGAAATCCCCACCACGACCAGCACCTCTACACTCACTTCATCCACCATCACTTCTGCAGCCACCGCGACCACCAGCACCTCTGAAATCTCAATGCCAAGCAGCACCTCAGTGGTCACCACACCCACCAGCACCCCTGAATTCTCCACAGAATCGAGAACCTCTACAACAGCCATGGGAACAAGCACCTTTCCTTCCACCATGACCACCAGCACCTACGAAATCTCCATACCCTCTAGCACCTCTGTGGTCACCAGGCCCATCTCCACGTCTGAAAACCCCGCAACTACCAGAACCTCGACAATAACCACAGGAACAAGCTCCTTTCCTTCCTCCTCACCCATCAGCAGCTCTTCAGACACCACACCTGCCAGCACCACTGAATCCTCCACAGCCACCAACCTCACCAGCACCATGGAAATATTGACCTCCACAAGCACCTCCGAAATGTCCACCACAGCCAGCTCTGCTGGAACCCCCACAGCCACCTTCACTCCTACAGCCACCACACCCACCAGCACTGCTGAATCCTCCACGGCCACTAGCATCTCTGAAAGCTCCATGGCCACCAGCACCTTGACAACAATCACGGGAACAAGCACTTCTCCATCCACCATGCCCATCAGCACCTCTACAGACGCCACATCCGCAAGCACTGCTGAAACCTCGGCATCCACCAGCACATCTATGGTCTTCACACCCACCAGCACCTCCGAAATCCCCAGAGCCACCGGTACCTCTACGGTCACAACCTCCACCACCATCACTTCAACAGCCACCACGCCCACCAGCACCATGGAAATATCGACCTCCACAAGCACCTCCAAAATGTCCACCGCAGCCAGCTCTGCTGGAACCCCCACAGCCACCTTCACTCCTACAGCCACCACGTCCACTGGAACGGCTGAAATCTCAACACCCAGTAGAACCTCCATGGTGTCCAGACCCACCAGCACCTCTGACGTATCCACGCCCTCCAGCACCTCTACAATAACCATGGGAACAATCACCTCTCCAATTACCATGCCCACCAGCTCTTCTGAAACGTCCAGAGCCATCAGCTCCTCTGAAATCCCCACTGTCACCAGCACCTCTACAACAGCCATGGGAACAAGCACCTTTCCTTACACCATGCCCATCAGCACCTCTACAGACACCACACCCTCTAGCACCACTGAAACTTCCACATCCACCAGCACCTCTGTGGTCACCTCGCCCACCAGCACCTCTGAAATCCCCACAGCCACGAGCAGCTCTGTGGTCACCTCGCCTACCAGCACCATGGAAATATCCACTTCCAGAAGCACCTTGGAAACATCCACAGCAGCCAGCCCTGCTGGAATCTCCACAGCCACCTTCACTTCTACAGCCACCACGTCCACCAGCCCCTCTCTGGTCACCACACCCACCAGCTCCTCTGAAATGTCCACAGCCACCAGCTCCTCTGAAATGCCCTCTGTCACCAGCACCTCTACAACAACCATGGGAACGAGCAACTCTCCAGTGACCATACTCACCACCTCCTCTGAAATGTCCACTTTCACCAGCACCCCCATGGTCACCATGCCCACCAGCTACTCTGAAATCGCAACGCCCACCAGCACCTCTACTGGCACCGCTCCCACCAGCACCTCTATGGTCACCTCGCCCACCAGCACCTCTGCCATCCCCACAGCCACCAGCAGCTCTGTGGTCACAACGCCCATCAGCATCTCTGAAGTCACCTCGCCCACCAGCACCTCAGAAATATCCATCTCCACAAGCGCCTCTGAAATGCCCACCACAGCCACCTCTGCTGGAACCCCCACAGCCACCATCACTTCTACAGCAACCATGTCCACCGGCACCTCTGAATCCTCCATGGCCACTAGCAGCTCTGAAACCTCCACGTCCACCAACACTTCCATGGTCACCTCGCCCACCAGCACCTCAGAAGTCTCAGCGCCCAGTGGTACCTCTGTGGTCACAACTCCCACCAGCACCTCAGAAATATCCATCTCCACCAGCACCTCGGAAATGTCTACCACAGCCAGCACTGCTGGAACCCCCACAGCCACCTTCACTCCTACAGCCACCACGCCCACCAGCACCTCTGAAATGTCCACAGCCACCAGCTCCTCTGAAATGCCTTCCCTCACCAGCACCTCTACAACAACCATGGGAACGAGCAACTCTCCAGTCACCATACTCACCACCTCCTCTGAAATGTCCACTTTCACCAGCACCCCCATGGTCACCATGCCCACCAGCCCCTCTGAAATCTCAACGCCCACCAGCACCTCTACTGGCACCGTTCCCACCAGCACCTCTCTGGTCACCACGCCCACCAGCTACTCTGAAATGTCCACTATCACCAGCACCTCTACAACAGCCATGGGGACAATCACCCTTCTTCCCATCATGTCTGCCAGCCCCTCTATGGTCAACACACCTGCCAGCACCTCTGAAACCTCCACAGCCGCCAGCACCTCTGATACTTCCACGGTCACCAGCACCTCTGTAGTCTCCACACCCTCCAGCATCTCCGAAATCCCCCCCACCACCAGCACCTCTACACTCACTCCATCCACCATCACTTCTACAGACATCACGACCACCAGCACCTCTGAAATCTCAATGCCAAGCAGCACCTCTGTGGTCACCACACCCACCAGCAGCCCTGAATTCTCCACAGAATCGAGAACCTCTACAACAGCCATTGGAACAAGCACTTTTCCTTCCACCATGACCACCAGCACCTACGAAGTCTCCACACCCTCTAGCACCTCTGTGATCACTAGGCCCATCTCCACGTCTGAAAACCCGGCAACCACCAGAACCTCGACAATAACCACAGGAACAAGCTCCTTTCCTTCCACCACACCCATCAGCACCTCTACAGACACCACACCTGCCAGCACCACTGAAACCTCCACAGCCACCACCAATTCTATGGTCACCGCACCCACCAGCACTTCCGAATTCCCCACAGCCACTGGTACCTCTACGGTCACAACCTCCACCATCACTTCAACAGTCACCACGCCTACCAGCACCATGGAAATATTGACCTCCACAAGCACCTCCAAAATGTCCACCGCAGCCAGCTCTGCTGGAACCCCCACAGCCACCTTCACTCCTACAGCCACCACGCCCTCCAGAACCTCGGTGGTCACAGCACCCACCCTTACCTCTGAAACCTCAACGGCTACTGGCAGCTCTGAATCCTCCATGGCCAATAGCAGCTCTGAAACTTCCACATCCACCAGCACTTCTATGGTCACCTCGCCCACCAGCACCTCAGAAATCTCAACGCCCAGTGGTACCTCTCTGGTCACAACTCCCAGCAGCACCTCAGAAATATCCATCTCCACCAGCACCTCGGAAATATCTACCACAGCCAGCACTGATGGAACCCCCACAGCCACCTTCACTCCTACAGCCACCACGCCCACCGGCACCACCGAAATCTCAACACCCAGTAGCACCTACATGGTGTCCAAACCCACCAGCACCTCAGACGTCTCCACGCCCTCCAGCACCTCTACAATAACCATGGGAAGAAGCACCTCTCCAATTACCATGCCCACCAGCTCTTCTGAAATGTCCACAGCCACCAGCTCCTCTGCAATGTCCACTGTCACCAGCACCTCTACAACAGCCATGGGAACAAGCACCCTTCGTGCCATCACGTCCACCAGCCCCTCTACATTCACCACACCCGCCACCACCACTGAAACCTCTACAGCCACCATCTCCTCTGAAACCTCCATGGTCACCGGCACCTCTGTAGCCTCCACACCCTCCAGCACCTCCAAAATCCCCACCACCACCAGCACCTCTACACTCACTACATCCCCCGACACTTCAACAGCTACCATGTCCACCAGCACCTCTGAAATCCCCACAGCCACCAGCAGCTCTACTGGCACTGTTTCTGCCAGCACATCTGAGGTCACCTCTCTCACCAGCACCTCTGAAATCCCCACAGTCACCAGCACCTCTACAACAGCCATGGGAACAAGCACCTTTCCTTCCACCATGCCCATCAGCACCTCTACAGACACCACACCCTCTAGCACCACTGAAACCTCCACACCCACCAGAACCCCTATGGTCACCACGCTCACCAGCACCTCTGCAATCACCACAGCCACCAGCAGCTCTGTGGTCACCTCGTCCACCAGCATAGTGGAAATATCATCTACCAGAAGCACCTCGGAAACATCCACAGCAGCCAGCACTGCTGGAACCTCAACGGCTACTGGCAGCTCTGAAACCACCTTGTCCAGGAGCACCTCTGAAACCTCCAAGGCCACCAGCACTTCTATGGTCACCGCGCCCACCAGCACCTCAGAAATATCCATCTCCACGAGCACCTCTGAAATGCCCACCACAGCCAGCACTGCTGGAACCCCCACAGCCACCTTCATTCCTACAGCCACCACGCCCACCGGCACCGCTGAAATCTCAACACCCAGTACCACTTCCATGGCGTCCACACCCACCAGCCCCTCGGACTTCTCCACGCCCTCCAGCTCCTCTACAATAACAATGGGAAGAAGCACCGCTCCAATTACCATGCCCACCAGCTCTTCTGAAACGTCCACAGCCACCAGCTCCTCTGCAATGTCCACTGTCACCAGCACCTCTACAACAGCCATGGGAACAAGCACCTTTCATTCCACCACACCGACCAGCACCTCTACAGACACCACACCTGCCAGCACCACTGAAACCTCCACAGCCACCACCAATTCTATGGTCACCGCACCCACCAGCACCTCCGAAATCCCCACAGCCACTGGTACCTCTATGGTCACATCCTCCATCATCACTTCAACAGTCACCACTCCCACCAGCACCATGGAAATATTGACCTCCACAAGCACCTCCAAAATGTCCACCGCAGCCAGCTCTGCTGGAACCCCCACAGCCACCTTCACTCCTACAGCCACCACGCCCTCCAGCACATCAGTGGTCACAGCACCCACCCGTACCTCTGAAACCTCAACGGCTACTGGCAGCTCTGAATCCTCCATGGGCACCAGCACCTCTGAAATCTCCATGGTCACCAGCACTTCTATGGTCACCTCGCCCACCAGCACCTCAGAAATCTCAACACCCAGTGGTACCTCTGTTGTCACAACGCCCACCAGCACCTCAGAAATATCCATCTCCACCAGCACCTCGGAAATGTCTACCACAGCCAGCACTGATGGAACCCCCACAGCCACGTCCACCATAACTTCTACAGCCACCATGCCCACCAGCACCGCTGAAATTTCAACACCCAGTAGCACTTCCATGGCATCCACACCCACCAGCACCTCGGACGTCTCCACGCCCTCCAGCACCTCTACAATAACCATGGGAACAAGCACCTCTCCAATTACCATGCCCACCAGCTCTTCTGAAACGTCCACAGCCACCAGCTCCTCTGAAATGTCCACTGTCACCAGCACCTCTACAACAGCCATGGGAACAAGCACCCTTCATCCCATCCCGTCCACCAGCCCCTCTACAGTCACCACACCTGCCAGCACCACTGAATCCTCCACAGCCACCAGCAATTCTATGGTCACCGCACCCACCAGCACCTCTGCAATCCCCACAGCCACCAGCACGTCTACCACAGCCATGGGAACAAGCACCTTTCCTTCCACCATGCCCATCAGCACCTCTACAGACACCACACCCTCTAGCACCACTGAAACCTCCACAGCCACCAGCACCTCTGTGGTCACCACGCCCACCAGCACCTCAGAAATATCCATCTCCACAAGCACCTCTGAAATGTCCACCGCAGCCAGCTCTGCTGGAACCCCCACAGCTACCTTCGCTCCTACAGCCACCACGCCCTCCAGCACCGCAGAATCCTCCACGGCCACTAGCAGCTCTGAAACCTCCATGGCCACCAGCACCTTGACAACAATCACGGCAACAAGCACTTCTCCATCCACAATGCCCATCAGCACCTCTACAGACGCCACATCTGCAAGCACTGCTGAAACCTCGGCATCCACCAGCACATCTATGGTCACCACACCCACCAGCACCATGGAATTATCAACCTCCACAAGCACCTCTGAAATGTCCACCGCAGACAGCACTGATGGAACCCCCACAGCCACCTTCACTCCTACAGCCACCACGCCCACCAGCACCGCTGAAATCTCAACACCCAGTAGCACTTCCACGGCATCCACACCTACCAGCACCTCTGACGTCTCCACGCCCTCCAGCACCTCTACAATAACCATGGGAAGAAGCACCTCTCCAATTACCATGCC
Organism: Rissa tridactyla; assembly: GCF_028500815.1. NCBI lineage: Eukaryota > Metazoa > Chordata > Aves > Charadriiformes > Laridae > Rissa > Rissa tridactyla. Next base: position 178,976 of record NC_071493.1, on the reverse strand, counting down.
CACCAGCTCTTCTGAAATGTCCAGAGCCACCAGCTCCTCTGCAATGTCCACTGTCACCAGCACCTCTAAAACAGCCATGGGAACAAGCACCCTTCGTCCCATCACGTCCACCAGCCCCTCTACGGTCACCACACCCGCCAGCACCACTGAAACCTCTACAGCCACCATCTCCTCTGAAACCTCCATGGTCACCGGCACCTCTGTAGTCTCCACACCCTCCAGCACCTCCAAAATCCCCACCACCACCAGCACCTCTACACTCACTCCATCACCTGACACTTCAACAGCCACCATGGCCACCAGCACCTCTGAAATCCCCACAGCCACCAGCAGCTCTACTGGCACTGTTTCTGCCAGCACATCTGAGGTCACCTCTCTCACCAGCACCTCTGAAATCCCCACAGCCACCAACACGTCTACAACAGCCATGGGAACAAGCACCTTTCCTTACACCATGCCCATCAGCACCTCTACAGACACCACACCCTCTAGCACCACTGAAACCTCCACAGCCTCCAGCACCTCTGTGGTCACCACGCTCACCAGCACCTCTGCAATCCCCACAGCCACCAGCAGCTCTGTGGTCACAACGGCCACCAGCACCATGGAAATATCCACTTCTGGAAGCACCATGGAAACATCCACAGCAGCCAGTACTGCTGGAACCTCCACAGCCACCTTCACTTCTATAGCCACCACGCCCACCAGCACCTCTCTGGTCAGCACGCCCACCAGCTCCTCTGAAATGTCTTCAGCCACCAGCTCCTCTGAAATGCCCTCTGTCACCAGCACCTCTACAACAACCATGGGAATGAGCAACTCTCCAGTCACCATACTCACCACCTCCTCTGCAATGTCCACTTTCACCAGCACCCCTATGGTCACCATGCCCACCAGCACCTCTGAAATCTCAACGCCCACCAGCACCCCTATGGTCACCTCGCCCACCAGCACCTCTGAAATCTCAACGCCCACCTTCACCCCTACAGCCACCATGCCCACCAGCACATCGGTGGTCACAGCGCCCATCCGTACCTCTAAAACCCCGATGGCTACTAGCAGCTCCGAAACCTCCATGACCACCAGCACCTCTGAAATCTCCAGAGCCACCAGCGCCTCTGTGGTCACCGCGCCCACCCGCACCTCAGAAATATCCATCTCCACAAGCACCTCCGAAATGTCCACCGCAGCCAGCTCTGCTGGAACCCCCACAGCCACCATCACTTCTACAGCAACCACACCCACCAGCACCGCTGAAATCTCAACACCCAGTAGCACTTCCATGGCGTCCACACCCACCAGCACCTCGGACGTCTCCACGCCCTCCAGCACCTCTACAATAACCATGGGAAGAAGCACCTCTACAATTACCATGCCCACCAGCTCTTCTGAAACGTCCACAGCCACCAGCTCCTCTGAAATGTCCACTGTCACCAGCACCTCTACAACAGCCATGGGAACAAGCACCCTTCGTCCCATCCCGTCCACCAGCCCCTCTACGGTCACCACACCCGCCAGCACCACTGAAACCTCTACAACCACCAGCTCCTCTGAAACCTCCATGGTCACCGGCACCTCTGTAGCCTCCACACCCTCCAGCACCTCCAAAATCCCCACCACCACCAGCACCTCTACAGTCACTCCATCACCTGACACTTCAACAGCCACCATGGCCACCAGCACCTCTGAAATCCCCACAGCCACCAGCACCTCTACAACAGCCATGGGAACAAGCTCCTTTCCTTCCACCATGCCCATCAGCACCTCTACAGACACCACACCCTCTAGCACCACTGAAACCTCCACAGCCACCAGCAATTCTATGGTCACCTCGCCCACCAGCACCTCCGAATTCCCCACAGCCACTGGTACCTCTACGGTCACAACCTCCACCATCACTTCAACAGCCACCACTCCCACCAGCACCATGGAAATATTGACCTCCACAAGCACCTCCAAAATGTCCACTGCAGCCAGCACTGCTGGAACCCCCACAGCCACCTTCACTCCTACAGCCACCACGCCCTCCAGAACCTCGGCGGTCACAGCCCCCACCCGTACCTCTGAAACCTCAACGGCTACTGGCAGCTCTGAAACCTCCATGGCCACCAGCATCTCTGAAATCTCCAGAGCCACCAGCACTTCTACGGTCACCATTCCCACCAGCACCTCAGAGATATCCATCTCCACAAGCACCTCTGAAATGCCCACCACTGCCAGCACTGCTGGAACCCCCACAGCCACCTTCACTTCTACAGCCACCACTCCCACCAGCACCATGGAATTATCAGGCTCCACAAGCACCTCCGAAATGTCCACCGCAGCCAGCACTGATGGAACCCCCACAGCCACCTTCACTCCTACAGCCACCACGCCCACCAGCACCGCTGAAATCTCAACACCCAGTAGCACTTCCATGGCATCCACACCCACCAGCACCTCGGACGTCTCCACGCCCTCCAGCACCTCTACAATAACCATGGGAAGAAGCACCTCTTCAATTACCATGCCCACCAGCTCTTCTGAAACGTCCACAGCCACCAGCTCCTCTGCAATGTCCACTGTCACCAGCACCTCTACAACAGCCTTGGGAACAAGCACCCTTCGTCCCATCACGTCCACCAGCCCCTCTACGGTCACCACACCCGCCAGCACCACTGAAACCTCTACAGCCACCATCTCCTCTGAAACCTCCATGGTCACCGGCACCTCTGTAGCCTCCACACCCTCCAGCACCTCCAAAATCCCCACCACCACCAGCACCTCTACACTCACTCCATCACCTGACACTTCAACAGCCACCATGGCCACCAGCACCTCTGAAATCCCCACAGCCACCAGCAGCTCTACTGGCACTGTTTCTGCCAGCACATCTGAGGTCACCTCTCTCACCAGCACCTCTGAAATCTCCACAGCCACCAGCACCTCTACAACAGCCATGGGAACAAGCACCTTTCCTTCCACCATGCCCATCAGCACCTCTACAGACACCACACCCTCTAGCACCACTGAAACCTCCACAGCCTCCAGCACCCCTATGGTCACCACGCTCACCAGCACCTCTGCAATCACCACAGCCACCAGCAGCTCTGTGGTCACAACGGCCACCAGCACCATGGAAATATCCACTTCTGGAAGCACCACGGAAACCTCCACAGCAGCCACCACTGCTGGAACCTCCACAGCCACCTTCACTTCTACAGCCACCACGCCCACCAGCACCTCTCTGGTCACCACGCCCACCAGCTCCTCTGAAATGTCTTCAGCCACCAGCTCCTCTGAAATGCCCTCTGTCACCAGCACCTCTACAACAACCATGGGAACGAGCAACTCTCCAGTCACCATACTCACCACCTCCTCTGAAATGTCCACTTTCACCAGCACCCCTATGGTCACCATGCCCACCAGCACCTCTGAAATCTCAACGCCCACCAGCACCCCTATGGTCACCTCGCCCACCAGCACCTCTGAAATCTCAACGCCCACCTTCACCCCTACAGCCACCATGCCCACCAGCACATCGGTGGTCACAGCGCCCATCCGTACCTCTAAAACCCCGATGGCTACTAGCAGCTCCGAAACCTCCATGGCCACCAGCACCTCTGAAATCTCCAGAGCCACCAGCACCTCTGTGGTCACCGCGCCCACCCGCACCTCAGAAATGTCCATCTCCACAAGCACCTCCGAAATGTCCACCGCAGCCAGCTCTGCTGGAACCCCCACAGCCACCATCACTTCTACAGCAACCACACCCACCAGCACCGCTGAAATCTCAACACCCAGTAGCACTTCCATGGCGTCCACACCCACCAGCACCTCGGACGTCTCCACGCCCTCCAGCACCTCTACAATAACCATGGGAACAAGCACCTCTCCAATTACCATGCCCACCAGCTCTTCTGAAACGTCCACAGCCACCAGCTCCTCTGCAATGTCCACTGTCACCAGCACCTCTACAACAGCCATGGGAACAAGCACCCTTCGTCCCATCACGTCCACCAGCCCCTCTACGGTCACCACACCCGCCAGCACCACTGAAACCTCTACAGCCACCAGCTCCTCTGAAACCTCCATGGTCACCGGCACCTCTGTAGCCTCCACACCCTCCAGCACCTCCAAAATCCCCACCACCACCAGCACCTCTACACTCACTACATCCCCCGACACTTCAACAGCCACCATGGCCACCAGCACCTCTGAAATCCCCACAGCCACCAGCACCTCTACAACAGCCATGGGAACAAGCACCTTTCCTTCCACCATGCCCATCAGCACCTCTACAGACACCACACCCTCTAGCACCACTGAAACCTCCACAGCCACCAGCAATTCTATGGTCACCTCGCCCACCAGCACCTCCGAATTCCCCACAGCCACTGGTACCTCTACGGTCACAACCTCCACCATCACTTCAACAGCCACCACTCCCACCAGCACCATGGAAATATTGACCTCCACAAGCACCTCCAAAATGTCCACTGCAGCCAGCACTGCTGGAACCCCCACAGCCACCTTCACTCCTACAGCCACCACGCCCTCCAGAACCTCGGCGGTCACAGCCCCCACCCGTACCTCTGAAACCTCAACGGCTACTGGCAGCTCTGAAACCTCCATGGCCACCAGCATCTCTGAAATCTCCAGAGCCACCAGCACTTCTACGGTCACCATTCCCACCAGCACCTCAGAGATATCCATCTCCACAAGCACCTCTGAAATGCCCACCACTGCCAGCACTGCTGGAACCCCCACAGCCACCTTCACTTCTACAGCCACCACTCCCACCAGCACCATGGAATTATCAGGCTCCACAAGCACCTCCGAAATGTCCACCGCAGCCAGCACTGATGGAACCCCCACAGCCACCTTCACTCCTACAGCCACCACGCCCACCAGCACCGCTGAAATCTCAACACCCAGTAGCACTTCCATGGCATCCACACCCACCAGCACCTCGGACGTCTCCACGCCCTCCAGCACCTCTACAATAACCATGGGAAGAAGCACCTCTCCAATTACCATGCCCACCAGCTCTTCTGAAACGTCCACAGCCACCAGCTCCTCTGCAATGTCCACTGTAACCAGCACCTCTAAAACAGCCATGGGAACAAGCACCCTTCGTACCATCCCGTCCACCAGCCCCTCTACGGTCACCACACCCGCCAGCACCACTGAAACCTCTACAGCCACCATCTCCTCTGAAACCTCCATGGTCACGAGCACCTCTGTAGTCTCCACACCCTCCAGCACCTCCAAAATCCCCACCACCACCAGCACCTCTACAGTCACTCCATCACCTGACACTTCAACAGCCACCATGGCCACCAGCACCTCTGAAATCCCCACAGCCACCAGCAGCTCTACTGGCACTGTTTCTGCCAGCACATCTGAGGTCACCTCTCTCACCAGCACCTCTGAAATCCCCACAGCCACCAGCACCTCTACAACAGCCATGGGAACAAGCACCTTTCCTTCCACCATGCCCATCAGCACCTCTACAGACACCACACCCTCTAGCACCACTGAAACCTCCACAGCCTCCAGCACCTCTGTGGTCACCACGCCCACCAGCACCTCTGCAATCACCACAGCCACCAGCAGCTCTGTGGTCACAACGGCCACCAGCACCATGGAAATATCCACTTCCAGAAGCACCATGGAAACATCCACAGCAGCCAGTACTGCTGGAACCTCCACAGCCACCTTCACTTCTATAGCCACCACGCCCACCAGCACCTCTCTGGTCACCACGCCCACCAGCTCCTCTGAAATGTCTTCAGCCACCAGCTCCTCTGAAATGCCCTCTGTCACCAGCACCTCTACAACAACCATGGGAATGAGCAACTCTCCAGTCACCATACTCACCACCTCCTCTGCAATGTCCACTTTCACCAGCACCCCTATGGTCACCATGCCCACCAGCACCTCTGAAATCTCAACGCCCACCAGCACCCCTATGGTCACCTCGCCCACCAGCACCTCTGAAATCTCAACGCCCACCTTCACCCCTACAGCCACCATGCCCACCAGCACATCGGTGGTCACAGCGCCCATCCGTACCTCTAAAACCCCGATGGCTACTAGCAGCTCCGAAACCTCCATGACCACCAGCACCTCTGAAATCTCCAGAGCCACCAGCGCCTCTGTGGTCACCGCGCCCACCAGCACCTCAGAAATGTCCATCTCCACAAGCACCTCCGAAATGTCCACTGCAGCCAGCTCTGCTGGAACCCCCACAGCCACCATCACTTCTACAGGAACCACGCCCACCAGCACTGCTGAATCCTCCATGGCCACTAGCAGCTCTGAAACCTCCATGGCCACCAGCAGCTCTGAAACCTCCATGGCCACCAGCACTTCTATGGTCACCTCGCCCACCAGCACCTCAGAAATCTCAACGCCCAGTGGTACCTCTGTGGTCACAACTCCCACCAGCACCTCAGAAATATCCATCTCCACAAGCACCTCCGAAATGTCTACCACAGCCAGCACTGCTGGAACCTCCACAGCCACGAGCAGCTCTGTGGTCTCAACGCCCACCAGCACCAGGGAAATATCCACTTCCAGAAGCACCTCGGAAACGTCCACAGCAACCAGCACTGCTGGAACCTCCACAGCCACCTTCACTTCTACAGCCACCATGCCCACCAGCACCTCTCTGGTCACCACGCCCCTCAGCTCCTCTGAAATCCCCACAATCACCAGCACCTCTACAACAGCCATGGGAACAAGCACCCTTCTTCCCATCACGTCCACCAGCCCCTCTACAGTCACCACACCCGGCAGCACCACTGAAACCTCCACAGCCACCAGCACCTCTGAAACCTCCATGGTCACGAGCACCTCTGTAGCCTCCACACCCTCCAGCACCTCCAAAATTCCCACCACCACCAGCACCTCTACACTCACTCCATCCACCATCACTTCAACAGCCACCATGTCCACCAGCACCTCTGAAATCTCAACGCCCAGTAAATCCTCCATTTTCTCTACACCCACCGGCACCGCTGAATCCTCCATGGCCACTAGCAGCTCTGAGACCTCCACGTCCACCAGAACTTCTATGGTCACCTCGCCCACCAGCACCTCAGAAACCTCAACGCCCAGTGGTACCTCTGTGGTCACAACTCCCACCAGCACCATGGAAATATCCACTTCCAGAAGCACCTCGGAAAACTCCACAGCAGCCAGCACTGCTGGAACCTCCTCAGCCACCTTCACTTCTATAGCCACCACGCCCACCAGCCCCTCTGAAATCCCCACAACCACCAGCACCTCTACAACAGCCATGGGAACAAGCACCCTTCCTTCCATCACGTCCACCAGCCCCTCTATGGTCACCACACCCGCCAGGACCTCTGAAACCTCCACGACCACCAACACCTCTACAAGAACCAGGGGAACAAGCAACTCTCCATTCACCGTGTCCTTCAGCACCTCTGTGGTCACCATGCCCATCAGAACCGCTGAAACCTCCCGAGCCACCACCACCTCTGAAACCTCCATGCCCACCAGCAGCTCTGCGGTGACCACAGCCATCAGCACCTCTATCGTCAGCATGCCCACCAGCACCTCTGAAGTCACCACAACCAGCAACACCTCTACAACAGCCATGGGAACAAGCACCTCTCATTCCACCATGCCAACCAGCACCTCTGAAATCTCCACAGGCACCAGCACCTCTATGGTCTCGACGCCCACCAGCACCACTGAAACATCCACGGCCCCCAGCACCTCTGAAATCTCAATGCCCAGCAGCACCTCTGTAGTCACCACACCCACCAGCACCTCTGAAATCTACACAGAAACGAGCACCTCTACAACAGCCATGGCAACAAGAACCTTTCCTTCCACCATGACCACCAGCACCTCCTCAGAGACCACACCGTCCAGCACCTCTGAAACCTCCACGTCCACCAGCATTTCTATGGTTACCACGCCCACCAGCACCTCTGAAATCCCCACAACCACCAGCAGCTCTCTGGTTACAACGTCCGGTAGCACCTTGGAAATATCCACCTCCACAAGCACCTCCAAAATATCCACAGCAGGCAGCACTGCTGGAACCTCCACAGCCACGTTCACTTCCACAGCCACCACTCCCTCCAGCACCTCTGTGGTCACGATGCCCACCAGAACCTCTGAAATCTCCAGAGCTACTATCAGCTCTGAAACTTCCTTGTCCACCAGCGCCTCCGAAATCCCCACAACCACCAGCACCTCTACAACAGCCGTGGGGACAAACACCTTTCCTTCCACCAGGCCCATCAGCACCTCTGAAGTCTCAACGCCCAGTAGCACCTCTGTGGTCACAACTCCCACCAGCACCTCAGAAATATCCATCTCCACCAGCACCTCCAAAATGTCCACCACAGCCAGCACTGCTGGAACCTCCACAGCCACCTTCACTTCTACAGCCACCACGTCCACCAGCACTTCTGTGGTCACCATACCCACCCGCACCTCTGAAATCCCCACGAACACCAGCATCTCTACAACAACCTTGGGAACAAGCACCTTTCCTTCTACCATTCCCACCAGCACCTCTACAGACACGACACCCGCCAGCACCTCTGAAACCTCCATGTCCACCAGCACTCCTATGGTCACCTCGCCCACCAGCACCTCAGAAATCTCAATGCCCTCCAGCACCTTTGTGGTCACCACGTCTACCAGCACCTCTGAAACCTCCACAGCCACCAGCACCTCTGTGGTCACCAGGGGCATCACCACCTCTGAAACCCAAACAACCGCCAGCACCCCTACAACAGCCGTGCGAACAAGCACCTCCACTCCCTCCATGCCAACCAGCACCTCTGAAATCCCCACAACTACCAGCACCTCTGTGGTCACCACGTCCACCCGCCCCTCTGAAATCCCAATGTCCACCAGTGCCTCTACGGTCACCTTTCCCGCCAGCACATCTGTGGTCACCTCACCCGCCAGCACCTCTGAAATCTCAACACGCAGTAGCACCTCTCTGGTAACCACTCCCACCAGCACCGCTAAAGTCACCACGCCCTCCAGCACCTTGGAAGTGTCCACAGCAGCCAGCATTGTTGTAACCTCCACAGCCACCTTCACTCCTACAGCCACCACGCCCACCAGCACCTCTGAAATCCCCACAAACACCAGCACCTCTACAAGAACCATGGGAACAAGGTCTTTTCCTTCCACCACGCCCATCGGAACCTCTACAGACACCACACCCACCAGCACCACTGAAATCTCCAGAGCCACCAGCACCTCCAAGGTCACCATACCCACCAGCACCTCAGAAATATCCATCTCCACAAGCACCTCCAAATTGCCCACCACAGCCAGCACTTCTCGAACCTCCACAGCCACCTTCACTCCTACAGCCACCAACAGCACTTCTGTGGTCACCACACCCACCAGCACCTCTAAAATCCCAACAAACACCAGCACCTCTACAACAACCTTCGGAACAAGCACCTTTCCTTCCACCACGCCCACCAGCACCTCTACAGACACCACACCCGCCAGCACCACTGAAACCTCCATGGGCACCAGAATTTCTATGGTCACCACGCCCACCAGCACCTCAGAAATCTCAATGCCCAGTAGCACCTTTGTAGTCACTATGCTCACCAGCACTTCTGAAGTCTCCATGCTCTCCAGCACCTCTGTGGTCACCACGCCCACCAGCACCTCTGAAACCTCCATGGCCACCAGCACCTCTGTGGTCACCAGGGGCATCACCACCTCTGAAACCCAAACATCCGCCAGCACCCCTACAACAGCCGTGCGAACAAGCACCTCCACTCCCTCCATGCCAACCAGCACCTCTGAAATCCCCACAACTACCAGCACCTCTGTGGTCACCACGTCCACCCGCCCCTCTGAAATCCCAATGTCCACCAGTGCCTCTACGGTCACCTTTCCCGCCAGCACATCTGTGGTCACCTCACCCGCCAGCATCTCTGAAATCTCAACACGCAGTAGCACCTCTCTGGTAACCACTCCCACCAGCACCGCTGAAGTCACCACGCCCACCACCACCTCTGAAATCCCCAGGACCACCAGCACCCCTACAACAACCTTGGGAACAATCAGATTTCCCTCCACAATGGCCATCAGCACCTCTACAGACACGACACCCGCCAGTACATCTGAAATATCAACGCCCGGTAGCACCTCTGTGGTCACAACTCCCACCAGCACCTCTAAAGTCACCATGCCCGCCAGCACCTCCGAAATCAACACCACCCCCACCCCTATGACCACCACCGAACCCACCAACAACACCACCACCCCCACCCCTACCACAACCACCCAATCCACCAGCACCAACAACACCCCCATCCCTACCACCATCACCACCACCACCACCCCTACCACAACCACCCAATCCACCAGCACCAACAACACCCCCATCCCTACCATCACCACCACCACCACCCCTATGACCACCACCCAACCCACCAACACCACCACAACCACCCCTATGACCACCACCCAACCCACTGCCACCACCACCACAACCACCCCTATGACCATCACCCAACCCACCAACATCACCACCACCCCTATGACCACCACGCCACCCACCAAACACACCACCACCCCCACCCTTACCAACACCACCACCCCACCCACCAACACCACCACCACCCCCACCCTTACAAACACCACCACCCCTATGACCACCACCCCACCCACCAACAACACCACCACCCCCACCCCTACCACCACCACCCAACCCACCACCACCAACCCCACCCCTATGGCCACAACCCCACCCTCCAACACCACCACCCCTAACCCTACCAACAGCACCACCACCCCCACCCTTACCAACACCACCACCCAACCCACCACCCCCACCCCTATGACCACCACCCCATCCACCAACAACACGCCCACCCCCACCCCTACCACCAGCACCACCATGCAACCCAACACCACCACCACCCCTATGACCACCACCCCGCCCACCAACACCACCACCACCCCCACCAACACCACCACTACCCCCAGCCCTACCAACACCACCACCACCACCCCTACCAACACCACCACCATCCCACCCACCAATACCACCCAACCCACTACCACAACTACCTCTACCACCACTACCACCGTCCCTACCACTTATTCCACCAACGCAACCACCATGACCGCCACCACCAATGCAGGTGAGTATTCCTCCTTGCTGGCACCACCTAGCCATCTTCCTCCTCCCTTTCCTCTCACCGTGCCCCAAGCATTCTCCAGGTGGCTTCGCCCTCCTGGCCTTTCTCCGGGCTCTCTCACAGCACCCATGTCCTGGGCTGCCTTTTCCAGGTCAATGCCAGAACGGGGGCACCTGGCTTGGCACCCGTTGCGACTGTCCTGATGGTTACGAGGGCACGCACTGTGAGACCCCCATCTGCAAGAACAACGGCACCTGGATGCCTCCCAATTTTTGCCAGTGCACCGACAATTTCCAGGGGGATTATTGCCAGTATGCCAAGGAAACCATCGAGCTCAAAGATGGTAAGGAGCCATCCCAAGTTGTGCTACGTCACACTGGGGCTTCTGTGGGGGGGCCCCCAACGCAGGATTTGGGCTGAGGTCACCTCAGAGGGACGAACCAAATGGGGAGACCATGAGGGATCAACCTGGGAATGGGCTTAGGGTCACCTCAGAGGGACCAACACGGGAATGGGGCCACCATGGAGGGACCAAGCCGGGAATGGAGTTGGGTCACCTCAGAGGGACTGACCCGGGAATGGGGCCATCACGGAGGGACTGACCTGATCACCTGAATAAGGGATGGGGATAGGGATGGGGGGGATGGGGACACTTGAGTCTATTGCTTATGGGTTGTCGCCTGCTTGGTGAAGTAACGGTGAATGCAACGGTGGAGATGAAGGCGAAGATTGACAACAGGAATTTCACAGAAGACCTGAAAAATAAGACCTCTGCAGCTTACCAAGATTTTGAGAAGGAATTCAAGGAGCAGGTCAGGGCACAGCGATGCCAGGGGCATCCACGTGCTGGAGCAGCACTCCTGGGGGGGGTATTTGGGGCATGACGGGGCTGGTACCCGCATCTCCCCACGGCTTCTCTTTGTCTTCCAGATGAGGAAGATTTACGAACGTTTAGAGGGCTACCAAGATGTGGAGATCCACGAACTGACGTGAGTGCCCATCAGGGGCTGGGTGGTGTGTCCTCATGGGCTACTGACCCCCTCCATCTGCTCTGGCAGGGTGATTTGGGGTGAAGGGACCCACAAGGATCAATTCAAGGTGATGCTCTCCAAGGATGGGGCATCCACATCCCTTCAAGCCATGTTCTGTCCCTGGGCTTCCTCCAAGGTGGCCCAGCCCCACATCAAAGTGGCCACACTCTCCCTCCACATCAGGGGACCCCAAATTAGTCCCAACTGGGTCCCCTGCAGTGTGGGACCGCAGCCTTAGCCCTGCTGAGCCACCGGTGCCCCTTCTTCTTGCAGCGAGGGCAGCATTCTGGTGAACTACACCGTCCTCCTGAAGGTGCTCGTCAGCGCCACAGTGAACACTACGGTGGAGACCATCTCCCAAAACCTCGTCAAAGCCGTCAATAACAACACCTTCTGCAACAGCAGCTGCGTAGGAGCCGACTGTGAGTGATGCTAGTGATTGCCCTCCACGTCTCAGTTGGCACCGGGACAAGGTCCTTGCTGGGGGACGGGGGGGTTTGAGCCCAAGGGCTCTCACCAGCAGCTGCTCTCTCCATCCCAGGTGATTTCTGTTTCAACTCCAACTTCACCAACATCACCAGCTACGAGGTGAACGAGGTTGAAAGCAGTAAGTGAGCCCACAGGACAATCGTCCCCACCCCAGGACCCCTCAAACCACGTCCCTGCTCCACCCTGAGTCATGCGCCACCTCCCTTAGGTCTGTGCGACAATTACATCGTGGAGGACCTCAAGCCCTACTACACCCTGCTCATCACCAACACCAGCGTCTTCTGCATCACCAGATGTGACAAACGATCTCCTGATCCTCACAACTGCGTCCACGGCAAGTGCATCGTGATGCTCTCGGGACCACAGTGCGAGTAAGCACCCTCTTGTGCACCCACCTACCTCCAAAATGGGTGCTCCCCTTGGTTTGGGGTGAAGCCCGCATCAGTCTCACCTCCTGGACGTCTCCACCAGGTGTTTCGACCAGTCGGTGTTCTGGTACCAAGACAGCACGTGCAGCTCACGGATCAGCAAGATGGGGGTGGCCATAGGGGTACCGGTGACCGGGTTGGTGGTGGCCATTGCCATCTTCACCGTCCTCCTGGTGCGGGCTAAGAGGCAGAAGGACGACGACAGGCAAGTGCATCGTCGTGGGGTGGGGTGGGGTGGGGTCCCCTGGGGACCGTGCCTCCTTCTCATCCACCTCCGTCCCATCATGCAGGGTTCAGTTGACCTCCTACAGGGACCTCTATTGTGATGAGGAGGAAAGCTGGAACAACACTGAGGGCTTCTCCAGCGTCAACCAGGCAGCTACATTGGAAGGTAACGGGGTTGGATGGTGGTGGGCTGGGCAGGGGGGGGTGTTGTGACACCCGGGAAGCTGCTGGGGTTCCATGTCACCTCTTCTTCTACCCTGCATGCTCAGAGCCCTCTAGCGCCTCCTACATCAACCTGGAGAAGGTGGACACCTCGCAGAAGGTGGGTGCCATGTCCCCTGGACCCTGATGCAGTCCCGCCACCCACTGCGGTGGGGACAACGCCCATCTTCTCACCCCCATCTCTCCTTCCCCACTAGATCCACATCAAACGACCGTCCGTCATCGTTCCCTGAGTGGAGCCACTCAGGAGCCAGTGGCGAGCAGAGGGGCACAAGGGGAGTGGGTATGTGTCTCAGGGTGGCAAGCACCGGGAAATCCACCATCCTCTTCCTCCCTGCACGGCTCTGTACAATAGCACTTTCTATAATTTAATAAAACACTTATTTTATTGTCACCTGGCAGTTTCCGCTTGCTGTCAGGGACACGCAAGGTGGTCTCGTGCCCCATGGGGCGGACATGGGCTTGGCTGAAGGACAGGGCTTGGTGGTGGAATGCAAATTGCGCCAAAAAATACCCACAAAGCAGGAAGGGAACACATCTGGGGAGGAGTTCATTGCTGAGTGAACAATTGGAACTTGTCATGGGAATCACCCCAAAGGTGCAAGTCCAACGGGTGACGCACATGGGAGAATTTGCCCTTGTTCCCACCCCCGGGGTTAACTATCAGCCCAGAGTTTCATCCACGCCTCCTTCCCAGCCTCTCTGTGGGGAAGGGGATAAAGAGCTGTGGGGTGGAGGCCACCCGTGGTGGCTGTGGAGGATGGGGACATCGAGGGGGTCCCAAGGTGGCAGCACCCATAGATGGTGGGGACATCGAGGGTGGTCCCAAGGTAGCACCACCCATGGACGGTGGGAACATTGAGGGTGGTCCTAAGGTGGCAGCACCCATGGATGGTGGCACACGCAAGGAATGGAATGGGGTCTGGTGTCACCCATCTGAATATCACCTACCCCCCCATGCAGGTATCCCTGGGGGTTGTCCCCTTGGCATCACCACTGCTCCTACGGCGGGCTGGAAAAATGCGGAAACGTGCCCAAGCTCGTCTCCCTTCGCTTGGGCCCTCGGCCAATTCACACCTTGCCCATTTCCTCGAGCGCTAAAATTAGCAATTATTTATTTTTTCCACCTTACCTGGCAGCTGGGAGGTGTGTGGGGAGGTGTGTGCGTGTTGGGGGGGACAAAGTCCAAACACTGCAGAAAAAGACGTTGAGGGTGTGGGCAGGTGTGGCCCCACCCCTACCTGGCAGGTCCTGGTGTGGGGTAGGAAGGTTCCCCCGCGGGCAGCAGGGTGGGGATCCCGGGGGGCATCACCCCAGAAATGGGCTGCAAAAGGGGCATTAACGGCCACTGTGGCCCCAAATATTGGCCAGGAACCACATTGCCATCTGATGTCCCTAGCCTGGTGCTACCTTCCCAGACCTGTTCCACGTCACAGGACCTGTCCCATGTCCCCATCCCACCTCCTCATCCCATATCCCACATCTTCATCCCACATCCCCATTCCACCACCCCACCCCACGTCCCCATTCCCATCCCCATCCTGCCTCCACGGTGGGGTCAAACCACGGCCAGGGCTGGTGGGGAAAGGACAGGGTCTTGGAGATGGCTGGGACATTCCCAGAAGGATCTCATGGACCTTCGGGGAGGGCGATGGGCACCCGATGACACGACATGTCCCTTGGGACAACATGTCTGCTGGGAAATGGGTGTTGGCACCTGCCCCTTTGTTCCCAGCACCCGCAGCTCAGGTTTCATCCCTCCTACTTCCTAATTGTGACCAAAGGTCCCTGTCACCCTCAACGACTCTCCCTGTCCCATTCCCGCCACACCTGTGATCGGCAGCGGTTGAACAAGCCAAGGTGCCCCCCTCCACCGCCGCAGGCCCCCAACTCTGAGGTGCGGAGAGATGGGGGTTCGTCTATGGGGTAGCCTGGCCCTGGTCTGCATCTGCTTCCTGGTCGTCATGAGAGGTGGGTGCTGCTGGTGCTGGGACCTCCCATTCCCATTCAACCGCTCCAGTTTTTTCACTGGGGGGACACCCTGAGGACTGGAGGTGGGACAGGGGTGGGCGCGAGGGTCTTCCAAGGACCCCGTGCTGCAGGACTGGTCATGAACAAGCATGAATTGGGGTCCGGGAGGGGTGGCTATGGGTCTCTGGGGGTGGTCCATGGATCTTTGGGACCCAACTGTGGGTCTTGGAAGGTCTGGGGGGGTCTTTGGAGAACCAGTGGCAGGTGATTGCAGGGGATGATGGTCTTCTGTGGATATGGCTCTTTGGAGATCCATGGGTTTTTGGGACCCAGCTGTGGGTGCTGGAAGGTCTTGGGGGGGGTGTCTTTGGGGAACCAGGGGTAGGTCTTTGGGGGTTGTTGGTCTATGGAGGACGTGGGTGTTTGGGGGTCAATGTGTTTAGGGGGATGTGGGTGGTTGCGGGGCAAGGGCAGGCGCTTGACATGTAGGAGAAAGTGGGAAGGCACCCACAAAAGGGCCCGGAGACTGTCACTGCCTGTCCTGGGAGGGGGGTGGCCACCCACGTGAGGAGCCGGGGCGCAGGTAGGTGTCAGAGCATTGGGTCAAGATCCAAAGGACCTTCTGACACCCACATCGTCTCGCCTGTTCTGCATAGATGATGCTGGCCAGCATGCCCCGCGGGACAAAGGGCAACCAATCAGGCAGAGTTCTCCTTTACCCAAGACGGGGCATTGGACTCCTCACGCCCAAGAGACGAAAGTGAAAAAGAGAGAGGAAGACCCTCCAGACACCACCAGCAGGAGAAACTCGTTGGTTGCCGGTTGAGAAGAAGGGACCCACACAGACAAAGAGGGCTGGAGAGTTTCTGAAGGACGATGACACCTTGGAAGAGGAGTTGGAGACTGTGCATATAAAAGAAATCACAAAAACAAAAGACAAGGGTACATTGAGGAGAAGACGTGAACCAAAGGACATGGACCTACAGAGGGAAGGACCCAGAGGAGGGTTCATGGTAACCAGTGATGGACCAGGGGAGACATCAGCCACTGGTGAACCAACCGCCACCGTGACCATGCCAAGTAGAGCTGTCACCGCATCTACCATGGATAACCTTGATGTTTCAGGGGACACGTCAGCCACCACTGAGCCAACCACCACCGTGACAATGCCCAGCTCCACTTTCACCACTTGGACATCGGGGGGCATCGAGGTTTCAGGGGACACAATGGCCACCACCGAGTTAACCACCACCGTGACCATGCCCAGCTCCACTTTCACCACTTGGACATCGGGGGGCATCGAGGTTTCAGGGTATACGTCAGCCACCACTGAGCCAACCACCACCGTGACAATGCCCAGCTCAATTGTCTCCACCTGGACCACAAGGGACATTGAGGTTGCAGGGGACACATCAGCAACCACTGAACCAATCACCACCGTGATGTTGCTCAGCTCAACTTTCACCACGTGGACATCGGGGGACATTGAGATATCAGGGGACATGTTGGCCACCACTGAGTCAACTGCCATTGTCACCATGCCATGTCACAACCTCTGATATCTTGACAGCCACCAGTACCTCTACGATTGATGCATCCACCAGTACCTCCGAAATCCATGTGCCCACCAGCACCTCTACGGTCACCACATCCACAAGCACCTCCAAAATCCCCACATCCACCAGCACCTCTGAAACCTCCATGTCCACCAGCACCGTTGGAACCTCCACAGCCAGCAGCACCGCTGAAGCCTCCACCGTCGATTCTACAGCTATAGTTCCCACCAGTACATCTGAGAACTCCACTGGCACCGTCATCGCTACATCCACCATGCCCACCAGCCCCTCTGAAACCTCCACAACCACTAACACCTTTACAGTCACCATTCCCACCAGCAGCTCTGCAACACCCACGGAATCCAACACTTCGACGTCCACCATGCCCCCCCGCACCTCTGAAATCTCTACAGCCACCATCACTTCTACAGCCACCATTCCCACCAGCAGCTCTCAGACCTCCTCAGCTACCATCATCTCTACATCCACCATATCCATCAGCACCCCTGAGACCTCCACAGTCACCATCACCTCTGCAACAATGATGGCTACGAGCACCACTACAGCCACCATTCCCACCAGCATGTCTGAGAACTCCACTGGTACCATCATCTCTAAAACGACCACACCCACCAGCACCTCTGAAACCTCCACAACCACCAGCAACTCTACATCCAGCATGCCCACCAGCACCTCGGCATCCACCATGCCCACCAGCCCCTCTGAAACCTCCACAGCTACCGTCATCTCTTCAACCACCATGCCTACCAGCATCTCTACATCAACCTTGCCCATCAGCGCCTCTGCAGCCGCCAATGCCACGAGCATCTCTACAACCGCCACCTCCACGGGCACCAGCACCCCTGCGACCACCACGCCCACCAGCACCTCTGCAACCACCTCCACCAACGCAACCAGTTCTACTGTGCAACCACAACTCTTCATCCACCATATCCACCCCAGTTTCACATCCCAACATGTCTTCACCTTCCACCACTACCGCCACTGCTTCTCCTGTCCACAACTCTCCATCCACCAAGCCCATCCCGAGTTCGCCTCCCGCCACCACTCCAGGTACATGCCAGCCCACCTTTTGCTCCAGCCACAGTGTCCACGGGCCTTCCCTTTCCTTTCATATCACTCCTTTGGCTTGTTTTTTCCAGGGATCTGCAACAATGGAGGTACTTGGGTTAACGGTCAGTGCCAGTGCCCCATCAGTTACATGGGTGAGAAATGTGACAGTGTCCGTGACACGATGGAAGCAAAGGCTGGTAAGAAATCCTTCTTGTCAGAGTTTCATTCAGTGCAGGACAAAAGTCTGCTGGGGAAGGAGCCACAGTGGGGGTGTTGTCCAGGGCGGGAAGGATGAAGAAGAGTGACCATCACACAAGCAATGGTGTCCCTAACTAGGGCATGGTCCCACAGCACCTAAAAACATGGGCAGAGGTGATGGTTACAATGTGTGCTGACCACCCTGGATGAGGCAAGACCATGATCCATGCAGAGGGAGCAGCTGGGGAGAGCAGGGGACGGAGCAATGACACAGGTCCAAACTACAGCCAGGACCTGGGATCAGAGTTGGGTTCAGAGCTTGATCGCCCTCAACAGAGCTCATATAAGCCCTGTGTGTGCTTGGCTGAGCTTAAATGCAGCTCCTGAGCCAATGAGAAGAGGGTGGAGGTCCCAGGTGAGGCCAGTCAGGGCAATTAAGACTCAGTGGAGGTCCCAGGTGAGGCCAGTCAGGGCAATTAAGGCTTGTTAGTGCCCTAAAGAGCTCCAGATGCCCAGTAGTAATGTTTGGGGGTCCATGTCTGTGTCTAGGGGAGTAGATGGGCTGCTGATATCTAGATAAGCTCCCGTCTGCTTGTAATGGCTGGAGGAAGTTTCTTGTGGCTCCTTTACAACAACCCTCTAGGCCATAGGTGTTAAATGGAGATATTGGGGCCCCTCCTGGTGGGAAGAGGTTGCCTCCCCCTGTCTTCTCCATGCCCTGGTCTTGACTTGTATCTCTCCCTTCCCCAAAGGAGACAAAAGGGACAGCGCATGTGGAGCTGCGGGTCACCAACTGGGAGTTTACCGATGTTCTTCCACCTACTTGGAGTTTGTTGAGAACTCTGCAAAGCAGGTAAAGGGACACAGGGAAGCGGTTGGTCCTACCTGGGGTCCTGATGTGCCTGGTTGTGCAGCCAAATGTATCCCAGGGGTGCTGCCAGTGCCAGGGGTGGTCTCTGTAGTGGGTACACTGGGATATATTTTGCTGGGGGATACCTAAAATGAGGGAGATCCAGGGGAAGGGGAAGGGAATGGGGCCCCGACATCTTCCCTGAAGATCTTTTCTCTTCCAGATGGATGAGGTCTACAGAAGCATTGACGGCTACCAAGGCATCCAGGTCCAGAATCTGACGTGAGTGCCGGGCTGCTGGTCAATGGGGAGAGCGTAGCAGGGTGCACCAACTGGCCCTGCTCCCCAGGAGCTGGGGTAATCCCTCGGGAAAAGGGCATTTGCAACGGGGCGGTGGCTTTTCCCACCAGGAATGGCAGCGTGGTGGTGAATCACATCATCGTCATCTCCCTGATGGTGACCACCCAAACCCAGGAGAAGCTCAATAACATCACGAAGAACCTGGAGGAAAAGATTCAGGCGTCAGTGACGAACTGCACAGATGGTACCTATAAGCCTCCCAGTGAGGGGCTGAGGAGGAGCTGGGCAACCCGTGGCGGGGGGAAAGCTTCCCACCCCACCCCCCCCCCCGAAACCTCATGCCCACCCCTGGGAGTGGGCTGTGGGACGTGTCCCCCATCTTACCTCTTCTGCAGACAAGCTGTGCTTCAACTCCTCGGAGGTGAGAGTCGGGAATGACACACTCAACTTCGATGAAAAGGGTGAGTGGGTAGAGCTGTCCCATGGCGGGGGGGGGAGAAATGCAGCCAGGTTTGGGGTGGCATCCCCCCAACTGACCTCTCTTCCCTCTCCAGCCTACAGCCGGGAAAAAGTGGCGGATGGCTACGGGGACTATTTCTTTCCCAACCTGACGAGCTACGGTTTATTCTGCGTATCCAACTGTACCCCGAACACCTCCGGCGCCATCAACTGCAACAAAGGGCAGTGCCAGCTCACCCGGAGTGGTCCACAGTGCCTGTAAGGGCTGCAGTAAAACCCTCGCCCACCTCCAAAACCAACCCACGTGTATCCAAACCTTCTGGGGCACCTCCACGCCCATCTCCAAGCCCCTCTCTGCATGGAAATGGGCTAAAACCCCTCGGTTGGAGCAGGTCTTGCTCCAAGCAGGGCTTGAATTCACAAAAAATGGGTTGGGGCGTTGCTTCTGCGGGGGGAGACGGGTCCCAGCTTTGTGTTCTCACCCCCTATCCCCTCCCCACAGCCGCGATGAGACCAATCTTTGCTGGTACCAAGACAATTGCTGCAAGACCTGGGTGGGGTCTGCGGTGGGGTTGGGCTTGGCCATGGCGGTTCTGGCCGTAAAGGTTGCCTTCTTCCTCTTCCGAGCTCAGAGGACCAGATTGTCCTGCAGGTGATGGGGTAGAGGAGGTGGTGGTGGTGGGTTTGGGGGTGCCTGTCCCCATCTTCCTCCCTGGGTTGGGAGATCTCGTTGAGCTGTTAACTTTTTTTTTTTTTTTTTTTTCTTTAAAACTCATCCACGCCAGCGGTATGGTCCCAGGTGTGGGGTGGGGGGGCATTTTGGCCCTTTGTAGGGGGCAGGTGGGTCCAGGCAAGGGACAGACCTGCCGGTGGTGACCCCCGGGGCATCCCCCACCCCCTGTCTGCAGCATGCAGAAGATGATGAAGGAGAGGTGGTACAAGAACATAGACGAGGTAGGAAGCCTCCCAGGAAACTTCACCTTCCGGAACCCAGGTGGGTGTCTGGAGGGGAAGGGGAGAGTCCTTGGTGACCCCATGGGGTTGGGGGGAGCCAGTTCATGCCCACTCCCCCATCCCCACCTTGAGCATCCCTACTGAGCCCCCTCCTCTTACAGGCGTTCAGGTTGAGGACAATTATTAGGTCAACCTTGAGCCCGTGGACACATCGGCATCAGTGAGTTCCACTCCCCACTTCCCCTCCCCCCAGGTGGGACACAGGGCAGTGGGGACACCCCAATTCCTGCTGACGCCTTCTCTGTTTCTTCCCCCTTTTTCCCCCCCCATAACACGTCCCAACAGTTCCAGGTCCCGACACCAGGGAAGTTCCTCACGAAGCTCTGAGCCGTGGCAGGGTTGGAAGGGGGAACACCAGGGTGCTGATTGCCACCCCACCCCTCCCACCACCACCCTCCATGACCATCGCTGCCAGGATGGGGGTTGCCCCAGCACTGTGGAAGAGCCCGGAACCTCTTGGGGAGGGGGGGGACTTTGACCCCATAGCAGGAGTCCTCATCCTGTTCTCCTGAGCAATTTCAGGGGCATGACCCCCATTTCCAGGTGATGAGCCCACTTTTTGGGTGGTGACCTCACTAGTTGTCATCATTGCATACATCACGACATCGCATCCATTGGTACTTTCGGGTCATGACCCCACCTCCAGGGTCATGTCCCCACTTCAGTCCCTCTGCAAACTCACTTCAAAGGTGAGGACTCCCCCCCCCCCCCCCCCCCCCCCAGCAAACGGAAACTGGGGCTGAACCCCTCTTTCTTCCTAATAAAGACATTGGAAAGGCACTGGTGACACTGGTTTGTACTGGGAAAACCCCAACGTAGACTTGGGGAGGGGGCAAGAGGCCGTTAATGCCCCTTTTGCAGCCCATTTCTGGGGTGATGCCCCCTGGGATCCCCACCCTGCTGCCCGCGGGGGAACCTTCCTACCCCACACCAGGACCTGCCAAGTAGGGGTGGGGCCACACCTGCCCACACCCTCAACGTCTTTTTTCTGCAGAGTTTGGACTTTCTTCTCCGTCCCCCTCTGCATGGAGGGGTAGGTGATGTTCAGATGGGTGACACCAGACCCCATTTCATTCCTTGCGTGTGCCACCATCCATGGGTGCTGCCACCTTAGGACCACCCTCAATGGTCCCACCATCCATGGGTGGTGCCACCTTGGCCACCCCCTCGATGTCCCCATCCTCCACAGCCACCACGGGTGGCCTCCACCCCACAGCTCTTTATCCCCTTCCCCACAGAGAGGCTGGGAAGGAGGCGTGGATGAAACTCTGGGCTGATAGTTAACCCCGGGGGTGGGAACAAGGGCAAATTCTCCCATGTGCGTCACCCGTTGGACTTGCACCTTTGGGGTGATTCCCATGACAAGTTCTACTTGCTCACTTAGCAATGAACTCCTCCCCAGATGTGTTCCCTTCCTGCTTTGTGGGTATTTTTGGTGCAATTTGCATTCCACCACCAAGCCCTGTCCTTCAGCCAAGCCCACGTCCGCCCCACGGGGCACGAGACCACCTTGCGTGTCCCTGACGGTAAGCGGAAACTGCCAGGTGACAATAAAATAAGTGTTTTATTACATTATAGAAAGTGCTATTGTACAGAGCCGTGCAGGGAGGAAGAAGATGGTGGATTTCCCGGTGCTTGCCACCCTGAGACACACACCACTCCCCTTGTGCCCCTCTGCTCGCCACTGGCTCCTGAGTGGCTCCACTCAGGGAACGATGAAGGACGGTTGTTTGATGTGGATCTAGTGGGGAAGGAGAGATGGGGGTGAGAAGATGGGTGTTGTCCCCACCGCAGCGGGTGGCGGGACTGCATCAGGGTCCAGGGGACATGGCACCCACCTTCTGCAAGGTGTCCACCTTCTCCAGGTTGATGTAGGAGGCGCTAGAGGGCTCTGAGCATGCAGGGTAGAAGAAGAGGTGACATGGAACCCCAGCAGCTTCCCGGGTGTCACAACACCCCCCCCTGCCCAGCCCACCACCATCCAACCCCGTTACCTTCCAATGTAGCTGCCTGGTTGACGCTGGAGAAGCCCTCAGTGTTGTTCCAGCTTTCCTCCTCATCAGAATAGAGGTCCCTGTGAAAGGTCAACTGAGCCTTGCATGATGGGACGGAGGTGGATGAGAAGGAGGCACGGTCCCCAGGGGACCCCACCCCATCCCACCCCACCCCACGACGATGCACTTGCCTGCCATCGTCCTTCTGCCTCTTAGCCCGCACCAGGAGGACGGTGAAGATGGCGATGGCCACCACCAACCCGGTCACCGGTACCCCTGCGGCAACCCCGATCTTGCTGATCCGTGAGCTGCACATGCTGTCTTGGTACCAGAACGCCAACTGGTCGAAACACCTGGTGGAGACGTCCAGGAGGTGAGAGTGATGCGGGCTTCACCCCAAACCCAGGGGAGCACACATTTTGGAGGTAGGTGGGTGCACAAGAGGGTGCTTACTCGCACTGTGGTCCCGAGAGCATCACGATGCACTTGCCGTGGACGCAGTTGTGAGGATTAGGAGATCGTTTGTCACATCTGGTGATGCAGAAGACGCTGGTGTTGGTGATGAGCAGGGTGTAGTAGGGCTTGAGCTCCTCCATGATGTAATTGTCGCACAGACCTAAGGGAGGTGGCGCATGGCTCAGGGTGGAGCGGGGACATGGTTTGAGGGGTCCTGGGGTGGGGACGATTGTCCTGTGGGCTCACTTACTGCTTTCAACCTCGTTCACCTCGTAGCTGGTGATGTTGGTGAAGTTGGAGTTGAAACAGAAATCACCTGGGATGGAGAGAGCAGCTGCTGGTGAGAGCCCTTGGGCTCAAACCCCCCGTCCCCCAGCAAGGACCTTGTCCCGGTGCCAACTGAGACGTGGAGAGCAATCACTAGCATCACTCACAGTTGGCTCCTACGCAGCTGCTGTTGCAGAAGGTGTTGTTATTGACGGCTTTGACGAGGTTTTGGGAGATGGTCTCCACCGTAGTGTTCACTGTGGCGCTGACAAGCACCTTCAGGAGGACGGTGTAGTTCACCAGAATGCTGCCGTTGCTGCAAGAAGAAGGGGCACCGGTGGCTCAGCAGGGCTAAGGCTGCGGTCCCACACTGCAGGGGACCCAGCTGGGACTAATTTGGGGTCCCCTGATGTGGAGGGAGAGTGTGGCCACTTTGATGTGGGGCTGGGCCACCTTGGAGGAAGCCCAGGGACAGAACATGGCTTGAAGGGATGTGGATGCCCCATCCTTGGAGAGCATCACCTTGAATTGATCCTTGTGGGTCCCTTCACCCCAAACCACCCTGCCAGAGCAGATGGAGGGGGTCAGTAGCCCATGAGGACACACCACCCAGCCCCTGATGGGCACTCACGTCAGTTCGTGGATCTCCACATCTTGGTAGCCCTCTAAACGTTCGTAAATCTTCCTCATCTGGAAGACAAAGAGAAGCCGTGGGGAGATGCGGGTACCAGCCCCGTCATGCCCCAAATACCCCCCCCAGGAGTGCTGCTCCAGCACGTGGATGCCCCTGGCATCGCTGTGCCCTGACCTGCTCCTTGAATTCCTTCTCAAAATCTTGGTAAGCTGCAGAGGTCTTATTTTTCAGGTCTTCTGTGAAATTCCTGTTGTCAATCTTCGCCTTCATCTCCACCGTTGCATTCACCGTTACTTCACCAAGCAGGCGACAACCCATAAGCAATAGACTCAAGTGTCCTCATCCCACCCTCGGTGCCCTTGCTCAGGTGATCAGGTCAGTCCCTCCATGGTGGCCCCATTCCCGGGTCGGTCCCTCTGAGGTGACCCAACTCCATTCCCGGCTTGGTCTCTCCATGGTGGCCCCATTCCCGCATCGGTCCCTCTGAGGTGACCCAACTCCATTCCTGGCTTGGTCCCTCCATGGTGGCCCCATTCCCGTGTTGGTCCCTCTGAGGTGACCCTAAGCCCATTCCCAGGTTGATCCCTCATGTTCTCCCCATTTGGTTCGTCCCTCTGAGGTGACCTCAGCCCAAATCCTGCGTTGGGGGCCCCCCCACAGAAGCCCCAGTGTGACGTAGCACAACTTGGGATGGCTCCTTACCATCTTTGAGCTCGATGGTTTCCTTGGCATACTGGCAATAATCCCCCTGGAAATTGTCGGTGCACTGGCAAATATTGGGAGGCATCCAGGTGCCGTTATTCTTGCAGATGGGGGTCTCACAGTGCGTGCCCTCGTAACCATCAGGACAGTCGCAACGGGTGCCAAGCCAGGTGCCCCCGTTCTGGCATTGACCTGGAAAAGGCAGCCCAGGACATGGGTGCTGTGAGAGAGCCCGGAGAAAGGCCAGGAGGGCGAAGCCACCTGGAGAATGTTTGGGGCACGGTGAGAGGAAAGGGAGGAGGAAGATGGCTAGGTGGTGCCAGCAAGGAGGAATACTCACCTGCATTGATGGTGGCGGTCATGGTGGTTGCGTTGGTGGAATAAGTGGTAGGGACGGTGGTAGTGGTGGTAGAGGTAGTTGTGGTGGTGTTGTTGGTGGGTGGGGTGGTGTTAGTGGGTTGGGTGGTGGTGTTGTGGGTGGGGGTGGAATAAGTGGTAGGGGGGGTGGTGGTGGAGGTAGTTGTGGTGGTGTTGTTAGTGGGTGGGGTGGTGGTGTTGGTGGTGGTTTGGGTGGTGCTGGTGGGTTGGGTGGTATTGGTGGGTGGGGTGGTGGTGGTGTTGGTAGGGCTGGGGGTGGTGGTGTTGTTGGTGGGGGGGGTGGTGGTGGTGTTGGTAGGGGTGGGGGTGCTGGTGGAGTTGGTGGGTTGGGTGGTGGTGGTGTTGGTGGGTGGGGGGGTGGCCATAGCGGATGTTGTGTTGTTGGTGGGTGGGGTGGTGGTCGTAGGGGTGGGTGTGGTGGTGGTGTTGGTGGGTTGGGTGGTGTTGGTAGGGGTGGGGGTGGTGGTGTTATTGGTAGGGACGGGGGTGGTATTGGTGGGTTGGGTGGTGGTGGTGGTGTTGGTGGGTGGAGTGGTGGTCATAGGGGTGCGTGTGGTTGTGATGTTGGTAGGGGGGGTGGTGGTGGTATTGTTGGCGGGTTGGGTGGTGGTGTTGGTGGGTGGGGTGGTGGTGGTGTTGGTAGGGGTGAGGGTGGTGGTGTTGGTGGGTGGGGTGGTGGTCATAGGGGTGGGGAGGGTCGTGGTGTTGCTGGATTGGGTGGTGGTGTTGGTAGGGGTGGGGGTGGTTGTGGTGTTGGTGGGTTGCGTGGTGGTGTTGCTAGCGGTGGGGGTGGTTGTGGTGTTGGTGGGTGGGTTGGTGGTGGTAGGGGTTGGGGTATTGGTGTTGGTGGTGGGTTGGGTGGTGGTGTTGGTAGGTGTAGGGGTGCTGGTGGTGTTGGTAGGGGTGGGGGTGGTGGTGTTGTTGGTGGGTGGGGTGGTGGCCATCGGGGTGGGGGTGGTGGTGGTGTTGGTGGGTGGGGTGGTGGCCATCGGGGTGCGGGTGGTGGTGGTGTTGGTGGGTTGGGTGGTGGTGGTTGTGTTAGGGTTGGCAGTGGGGGTGGTGTTGGTGGGTTGGGTGGTGGTCTTGGAAGGGGTGGGGGTGGTGTTGTTGTTGGGTGGGGTGGTGGTGGTAGGATTGGGGCTGTTGGTGGTGTTGGTGGGTGGTGGGGTGGCCATAGGGGTGGGGGTGGTGGTGTTGTTGGTGGGTTGGGTGGTAGTGGTGTTGGTAGGGGTGGGGGTGGTGTTGTTTGTGGGTTGGGTTGTGGTGTTGGTAGGGGTGGGGGTGGTTGTGGTGTTGGTGGGTTGGGTGGTGGCCATAGGGGAGGGGGTGGTGGTATTGTTGGTAGGGTTGGGGGTGGTCGTGTTGTTGATAGGGGTGGGGGTGGTGCCGTTGTTGGTGGGTTGGGTGGTAATGGTAGGGGTGGGGGTGGTGGTGGTGTTTTTAGGTGTTGGGGTGCTGGTGGTGTTGGTGGGATCGGTGGCGGTGGTAGTGTTAGGGGTGGGGGTGGTGGTGGTGTTGTTAGGGGTTGGGGTGCTGGTGGTGTTGGTGGGATCGGTGGCGGTGGTAGTGTTAGGGGTGGGGGTCGTGGTGGTGTTAGTGGGTGGGCTGGTGGCCATAGCGGTGGGGGGGGTGGTGGTGGTGTTGGTGGGTTGGGTGGTGGTGGTAGGTGTAGGGGTGCTGGTGGTGTTAGTGGGTTGGGTGGTGGTGTTGCTAAGGGTGGGGGTGGTGTTGATTGTGGGTTGGATGGTGCTGTTGGTGGGGGTTGGGGTGGTGGTGGTGTTGGTGGGTTGGGTGGTGGTAGTGGTGTTGGTGGGTGGGGTGGTGGTCATAGGGGTGGGGAGGGTCGTGGTGTTGCTGGATTGGGTGGTGGTGTTGGTAGGGGTGGGGGTGGTTGTGGTGTTGGTGGGTGGGTTGGTGGTGGTAGGGGTGGGGGTGGGGGTGTTGGTGGTGGGTTGGGTGGTGGTGTTGGTAGGTGTAGGGGTGCTGGTGGTGTTAGTGGGTTGGGTGGTGTTGGTAGGGATGGGGGTGGTGGGGTTGTTGGTGGGTGGGGTGGTGGCCATAGGGGTGGGGGTGATATTTATAGAGGATATATTGGCCTTTGGAGCTCTGGCGCGTGGTGAAGTATTCCTTGGGCTTGTAGGACTTGTGTGGACAGTGGGGCTAAGAGACCTGTTGAGGCTCGTGCCTTCCCTCTTTGTCCGTGTGGGTCCCTTCTTCTCAACCGGCACCAACGGGTTTCTCCTGCTGGTGGTGTCTGGAGGGTCTTCCTCTCTCTTTTTCACTTTCGTCTCTTGGGCGCGAGGAGTCCAATGCCCCGTCTTGGGTAAAGGAGAACTCTGCCTGATTGGTTGCCCTTTGTCCCGCGGGGCATGCTGGCCAGCATCATCTATGCAGAACAGGCGAGACGACGTGGGTGTCAGAAGGTCCTTTGGATCTTGACCCAATGCTCTGACACCTACCTGTGCCCCGGCTCCTCACGTGGGTGGCCACCCCCCTCCCAGGACAGGCAGTGACAGTCTCCGGGCCCTTTCGTGGGTGCCTTCCCACTTTCTCCTACATGTCAAGCACCTGCCCTTGCCCCGCAACCACCCACATCCCCCTAAACACATTGACCCCCAAACACCCATGTCCTCCATAGACCAACAACCCCCAAAGACCTACCCCTTGTTCCCCAAAGACCCCCCCCAAGACCTTCCAGGACCCACAGCTGGGTCCCAAAAACCCATGGATCTCCAAAGAGCCACATCCACCATAGCCAACGTCCCCCCAGAGACCTGCCCCTGGTTCTCCCAAGGCCCCTGTTCCAAACTGGTCCCCATGGACCAAAAAGACGACTATTGTTGAGCTCAAGTGCATTTAAAGAAAGAGACCAACGATACTCTGAACGGCAAAAGGGACTTTTGCCTTTAGTCCGAGCAGTTAAACAACCCCCAGTTGTCTCCCAACAACCCATGGACCTCCAAAGACCCACGTCCACCAACGTGAACATTGCCCCCCAAAGACTTGCCCTTGGTTCTCCAAAGACCCCCCCAGACCTTCCAAGACCCACAGTTGGGTCCCAAAGATCCATGGACCCCCCCCAGAGACCCATAGCTACCCCCTCCGGACCCCAATTCATGCTTGTTCATGACCAGCCCTGCAGCATGGGGTCCTTGGAAGACCCTCGCGCCCACCCCTGTCCCACCTCCAGTCCTCAGGGTGTCCCCCCAGTGACGAAACTGGAGCGGTGGAATGGGAATGGGAGGTCCCAGCACCAGCAGCACCCACCTCTCATGACGACCAGGAAGCAGATGCAGACCAGGGCCAGGCTACCCCATAGACGAACCCCCATCTCTCCGCACCTCAGAGTTGGGGGCCTGCGGCGGTGGAGGGGGGCACCTTGGCTTGTTCAACCGCTGCCGATTGCAGGTGTGGCGGGAATGGGACAGGGAGAGTCGTTGAGGGTGACAGGGACCTTTGGTCACAATTAGGAAGTAGGAGGGATGAAACCTGAGCTGCGGGTGCTGGGAACAATGGGGCAGGTGCCAACACCCATTTCTCAGCAGAGGTGTTGTCCCAAGGGACATGTCGTGTCATCGGGTGCCCATCGCCCTCCCCGAAGGTCCATGAGATCCTTCTGGGAATGTCCCAGCCATCTCCAAGACCCTGTCCTTTCCCGACCAGCCCTGGCCGTGATTTGTCCCCACCGTGGAGGCAGGTTGGGGACAGGAGCAGGATGGGGATGGGAATGGGGACGTGAGGTGATGGGGTGGAATGGGGATGTGGGATGAAGATGTGGGATATGGGATGAGGAGGTGGGATGGGGACATGGGACAGGTCCTGTGATGTCAACAGGTCTGGGAAGATAGCATCAGGCTGGGGTCATCAGATGGCAATGTGGTTCCTGGCCAATATTTGGGCCCACGGTGGCTGTGGAGTCGTGGTGGTGACACTCTACAGGGTGCTGGTGTCCCCATGATGTCCCCAGCAGGACACCACCCTGGTGCCACAAAGCCCTTTGGAGACCCCATGGTGGAGGACATAGAGAAGGAACATCTTGAGTGTATTTGTAGCCATGCCACCAGCGAGTCCACAGAAGCCACCATGTGCACCGGAGATTCTGCAGAAACCATCACTACCACCAGCGACTCCACAGAAACCACCATGATCACCATCATCTCCACAACAACCATGCCCACCACCACCTCTACATACACCATGCCCTCCAGCACCTCTGAAACCACAAGGCGTACCAGCACCTCTGAAACCTTCACAGGCACCAGCATCTCTACAACTATGGCACCCTCCAGCACCTCTGAAACCTCCACACCCAGCAGCACCTCGATGGTCACCACGCCCACCAGCACCTCCGAAATCCCCACAACCACCAGCACCTCTACAACAGCCATGGGAACAAGCACCTCTCCATCCACCATGCCCATCAGCACCTCTACAGCCACCACGCCCACCAGCACTGCTGAAACCTCCACAGCCACCATCATCTCCACAACCATGCCCACCAGCACCTCTGAAACCTCCACGCCCACCAGCACCTCTGAAACCTCCACGCCCACCAGCGCCTCTGAAATCCCCACAGCCACCAGCACCTCTGAAATTTCAACACTCAGTAGCACCTCTACTGTCGCCATTCCCGCCAGCACCTTCTACGGTCACCATGCTCATCAGCACCTTTGAAGTCTCCACACCCTCCAGCACCTCTATGGTCACCATGCCCACCAGCACCTTTGAAATCCCCACAACCACCAGCACGTCTACAACAACCATGGGAACAAGTGCCTCTCCATCCACAATGTCCACGAACACCTCTACAGCCACCACAACCACCAGCAACACTGAAAGCTCCACAGCTACGTTCGTGTCCACAACAACCGTGCCCACCAGCATCGCCACAACCACCGTGCCCCCCAGCACCTCTGAAACCTCAATGACCACCAGCACCTCTGCAGTCACAGTGCCCAGTGGAACCTCTGAAACCTCAGTCATGATGCCCACCAGCACCTCTGAAATCTCCCCCCAGAAAAAAAGAAAGTGGGGCTGGACCCCCTCTTTCTTCCTAATAAAGACATTGGAAAGGCGCTGGTGACACTGGTTTGTACTGGGAAAACCCCAACGTAGACTTGGGGAGGGGGCAAGAGGCCGTTAATGCCCCTTTTGCAGCCCATTTCTGGGGTGATGCCCCCCGGGATCCCCACCCTGCTGCCCGCGGGGGAACCTTCCTACCCCACACCAGGACCTGCCAGGTAGGGGTGGGGCCACACCTGCCCACACCCTCAACGTCTTTTTCTGCAGTGTTTGGACTTTGTCCCCCCCAACACGCACACACCTCCCCACACACCTCCCAGCTGCCAGGTAAGGTGGAAAAAATAAATAATTGCTAATTTTAGCGCTCGAGGAAATGGGCAAGGTGTGAATTGGCCGAGGGCCCAAGCGAAGGGAGACGAGCTTGGGCACGTTTCCGCATTTTTCCAGCCCGCCGTAGGAGCAGTGGTGATGCCAAGGGGACAACCCCCAGGGATACCTGCATGGGGGGGTAGGTGATATTCAGATGGGTGACCCCAGACCCCATTCCATTCCTTGCGTGTGCCACCATCCATGGGTGCTGCCACCTTAGGACGACCCTCAATGTTCCCACCATCCATGGGTGGTGCTACCTTGGGACCACCCTCGATGTCCCCACCATCCATGAGTGCTGCCACCTTGGGACCCCCTCGATGTCCCCATCCTCCACAGCCACCACGGGTGGCCTCCACCCCACAGCTCTTTATCCCCTTCCCCACAGAGAGGCTGGGAAGGAGGCGTGGATGAAACTCTGGGCTGATAGTTAACCCCGGGGGTGGGAACAAGGGCAAATTCTCCCATGTGCGTCACCCGTTGGACTTGCACCTTTGGGGTGATTCCCATGGCAAGTTCTACTTGCTCACTTAGCAATGAACTCCTCCCCAGATGTGTTCCCTTCCTGCTTTGTGGGTATTTTTTGGCGTAATTTGCATTCCACCACCAAGCCCTGTCCTTCAGCCAAGCCCACGTCCGCCCCACGGGGCACGAGACCACCTTGCGTGTCCCTGACGGTAAGCGGAAACTGCCAGGTGACAATAAAATAAGTGTTTTATTACATTATAGAAAGTGCTATCGTAAAGAGTCATGCAGGGAGGAAGAAGATGATGGATTTCCCGGTGCTTGCCACCCTGAGACACACACCCACTCCCCTTGTGCCCCTCTGCTCGCCACTGGCTCCTGAGTGGCTCCACTCAGGGAATGATGATGGACGGTTGTTTGATGTGGATCTAGTGGGGAAGGAGAGATGGGGGTGAGAAGATGGGGGTTGTCCCCACCGCAGTGGGTGGCGGGACTGCATCAGGGTCCAGGGGACATGGCACCCACCTTCTGCGAGGTGTCCACCTTCTCCAGGTTGATGTAGGAGGCGCTAGAGGGCTCTGAGCATGCAGGGTAGAAGAAGAGGTGACATGGAACCCCAGTGGCTCCCCGGGTGTCACAACACCCCCCCCTGCCCAGCCCACCACCATCCAACCCCGTTACCTTCCAATGTAGCTGCCTGGTTGACGCTGGAGAAGCCCTCAGTGTTGTTCCAGCTTTCCTCCTCATCAGAATAGAGGTCCCTGTGAAAGGTCAACTGAGCCTTGCATGATGGGACGGAGGTGGATGAGAAGGAGGCACGGTCCCCAGGGGACCCCACCCCACCCCACCCCACGACGATGCACTTGCCTGTCGTCGTCCTTCTGCCTCTTAGCCCGCACCAGGAGGACGGTGAAGATGGCGATGGCCACCACCAACCCAGTCACCGGTACCCCTATGGCCACCCCCATCTTGCTGATCCGTGAGCTGCACATGCTGTCTTGGTACCAGAACACCGACTGGTCCGAGCACCTGGTGGAGACGTCCAGGAGGTGAGAGTGATGCGGGCTTCACCCCAAACCCAGGGGAGCACCCATTTTGGAGGTAGGTGGGTGCACAAGAGGGTGCTTACTCGCACTGTGGTCCCGAGAGCATCATGATGCACTTGCCGTGGACGCAGTTGTGAGGATCAGGAGATCGTTTGTCACATACGCTGACGCAGAGGATGCCGGTGCTGGTGACGACCGGCTCGTAGTAGTGCCTGAGCTCCTCCACGATGTAATTGTCGCACAGACCTAAGGGAGGTGGCGCATGACTCAGGGTGGAGCGGGACGTGGTTTGAGGGGTCCTGGGGTGGGGACGATTGTCCTGTGGGCTCACTTACTGCTTTCAACCTCGTTCACCTCGTAGCTGGTGATGTTGGTGAAGTTGGAGTTGAAACAGAAATCACCTGGGATGGAGAGAGCAGCTGCTGGTGAGAGCCCTTGGGCTCAAACCCCCCATCCCTCAGCAAGGACCTTGTCCCGGTGCCAACTGAGACGTGGAGAGCAATCACTAGCATCACTCACAGTTGGCTCCTACGCAGCTGCTGTTGCAGAAGGTGTTGTTATTGACGGCTTTGACGAGGTTTTGGGAGATGGTCTCCACCGTAGTGTTCACTGTGGCGCTGACGAGCACCTTCAGGAGGACGGTGTAGTTCACCAGAATGCTGCCATTGCTGCAAGAAGAAGGGGCACCGGTGGCTCAGCAGGGCTAAGGCTGCGGTCCCACACTGCAGGGGACCCAGCTGGGACTAATTTGGGGTCCCCTGATGTGGAGGGAGAGTGTGGCCACTTTGATGTGGGGCTGGGCCACCTTGGAGGAAGCCCAGGGACAGAACATGGCTTGAAGGGATGTGGATGCCCCATCCTTGGAGAGCATCACCTTGAATTGATCCTTGTGGGTCCCTTCACCCCAAATCACCCTGCCAGAGCAAATGGAGGGGGTCAGTAGCCCATGAGGACACACCACCCAGCCCCTGATGGGCACTCACGTCAGTTCGTGGATCTCCACACCTTGGTAGCCCTCTAAACGTTCGTAAATCTTCCTCATCTGGAAGACAAAGAGAAGCCGTGGGGAGATGCGGGTACCAGCCCCGTCATGCCCCAAATACCCCCCCCAGGAGTGCTGCTCCAGCACGTGGATGCCCCTGGCATCGCTGTGCCCTGACCTGCTCCTTGAATTCCTTCTCAAAATCTTGGTAAGCTGCAGAGGTCTTATTTTTCAGGTCTTCTGTGAACTTCCTGTTGTCAATCTTCGCCTTCATCTCCACCGTTGCATTCACCGTTGCTTCACCAAGCAGGCGACAACCCATAAGCAATAGACTCAAGTGTCCTCATCCCACCCTCGGTGCCCTTGCTCAGGTGACCAGGTCAGTCCCTCCGTGATGGCCCCATTCCCGGGTTGGTCCCTCTAAGGTGACCCAACTCCATTCCCGGCTTGGTCCCTCCATGGTGGCCCCATTCCCGTGTTGGTCCCTCTGAGGTGACCCTAAGCCCATTCCCAGGTTGATCCCTCATGTTCTCCCCATTTGGTTCGTCCCTCTGAGGTGACCTCAGCCCAAATCCTGCGTTGGGGGCCCCCCCACAGAAGCCCCAGTGTGACGTAGCACAACTTGGGATGGCTCCTTACCATCTTTGAGCTCGATGGTTTCCTTGGCATACTGGCAATAATCCCCCTGGAAATTGTCGGTGCACTGGCAAAAATTGGGAGGCATCCAGGTGCCGTTATTCTTGCAGATGGGGGTCTCACAGTGCGTGCCCTCGTAACCATCAAGACAGTCGCAACGGGTGCCAAGCCAGGTGCCCCCGTTCTGGCATTGACCTGGAAAAGGCAGCCCAGGACATGGGTGCTGTGAGAGAGCCCGGAGAAAGGCCAGGAGGGCGAAGCCACCTGGAGAATGTTTGGGGCACGGTGAGAGGAAAGGGAGGAGGAAGATGGCTAGGTGGTGCCAGCAAGGAGGAATACTCACCTGCATTGGTGGTGGCGGTCATGGTGGTTGCGTTGGTGGAATAAGTGGTAGGGGGTGTGGTGGTGGTGGTGGTGGTGGTGGAGGTAGGGGTGGGGGTGGAGGTGGTGAAGGTCATAGTGGTAGGGACAGTGGTAGTGGTGGTAGAGGTAGTCTTGGTGGTGTTGTTCATGGGTGGGGTGGTGGTGGAAGTGTTAGGGGTAGGGGTGGTGGTTTTGGTGGTGGGGGTGGAGTTGTTGGTGGTTTGGCTGGTTGTCGAAGTGATAGGGGTGGGGGTAATGGTGTTGTTGGTGGGTTGGGTGGTGGTGGAAGGGGTGGGGGTAGTGGTGTTGTTGGTCGGTTGGGCGGTGGTGGTAGGGATGGGGGTGGTCATAGGGATGGGCGTTGTGGTGTTGTTGGTGGGTTGGGTAGTGGTGGTAGGGGTGGGGTTTGTGGTGTTGTTGGTGGGTTGGGTGGTGGTGGTAGGGGTGGGGGTTGTGGTGTTATTGGTGGGTTGGGTGCTGGTGGTAGGGGTGGGGGTGGTGGTGTTAGTGGGTTGGGGAGTGGTGGTAGGGGTGGGGGTTGTGGTGTTATTGATGGGTTGGGTGGTGGTGGTAGGGGTGGGGGTGGGGGTGGTCATAGGGGTGGGGGTTGTGGTGTTGGTGGGTTGGGTGGTGGTGGTAGGGGTGGGGGTGGTGTTTGTGGGTTGGGTGGTGGTGGTAGGGGTGGGGGTTGTGGTGGTGTTGGTGGGTTGGGTGGTGGTGGTAGGGGTGGGGGTTGTGGTGTTATTGATGGGTTGGGTGGTGGTGGTAGGGGTGGGGGTGGGGGTGGTCATAGGGGTAGGGGTTGTGGTGTTGGTGGGTTGGGTGGTGGTGGTAGGGGTGGGGGTGGTGTTTGTGGGTTGGGTGGTGGTGGTAGGGGTGGGGGTTGTGGTGGTGTTGGTGGGTTGGGTGGTGGTGGTAGGGGTGGGGGTGGTGGTGGTCTTGGTAGGGGTGGGGGTTGTGGTGTTGTTGGTGGGTTGGGTGGTGGTGGTAGGGGTGGGGGTGGTGGTGTTGGTGGTGGATGGGGTGGTGGTGGTAGGGGTGGGGGTGGTGTTTATGGGTTGGGTGGTTATGGTAGGGGTGGGGGTTGTGGTGTTGTTGGTGGGTTTGGTGGTGGTGGTAGGGGTGGGGGTCGTGGTGTTGGTGGATGGGGTGCTGGTGGTAGGGGTGGGGGTGGTGGTGGTCATAGGGGTGGGGGTTGTGGTGTTGTTAGTGGGTTGGGACGTGCTTGTAGGTTGGGTGGTGGTGGTGTGGTTGGTGGATGGGGTGGTGGTTGTAGGGTTGGTGGTGGTCGTGGTAGGGGTGGTAGGGGTGGAGGTAGTGGTTGTAGTGGTAGGGACAGTGGTGGTGTTGTTGGTGGGTGTGGTGGTGGTGGGTTGACTGGTGGTGGTAGGAGTGGAGGTTGTGGTGTTGTTGGTGGGTGGGGTGGTGGCGGTAGGGGTGGGGGTGGTGGTGGTCGTAGGTGTGGGGGTTGTGGTGTTGTTGGTGGGTTGCGGGGTGGTGGTAGGGGTAGGGGTGGTGGTCAAAGGGGTGTGGGTTGTGGTGTTGTTGGTGGGTTGGGTGGTGGTGGTAGGGGTGGGGGTGGTGTTGGTGGGAAGGGTGGTGGTGGTAGGGGTGGGGGGTGTGGTGTTATTGGTGGATGGGGTGCTGGTGGTAGGGGTGGGGGTGGTGGTGGTCATAGGGGTGGGGGTTGTGGTGTTGTTGGTGGGTTGGGAGGTGCTCGTAGGGGGGGTGGTGGTGGTGTGGTTGGTGGATGGGGTGGTGGTTTTAGGGGTGGTGGTGGTAGGGGTGGTAGGGGTGGAGGTAGTGGTTGTAGTGGTAGGGACGGTGGTGGTGTTGTTGGTGGGTGTGGTGGTGGTGGGTTGGCTGGTGGTGGTAGGAGTGGAGGTTGTGGTGTTGTTGGTGGGTGGGGTGGTGGTGGTAGGGGTTGGGGTGGTGGTGGTGGGATGGGTGGTCGTGGTAGGTGTGGGGTTTGTGGTGTTGTTGGTGGATGGGGTGGTGGTGGTAGGGGTGGGGGTGGTGGTGTTGGTGTGTTGGGTGTTGGTTGTATGGGTGGGGGTGGTGGTGGTGGTGGGTTGGGTGGTGGTAGTAGGGGTAGGGGTGGTGGTGGTAGGGTTTGGTGTTGTGGTGTTGGTGGTGGGTTGGGTGGTGGTGGTAGGGGTGGGGGTGGTGGTGGTGGGTTGGGTGGTGGTGGTAGGGGTAGGGGTGGTGGTCAGAGGGGTGGTGGTTGTGGTGTTGTTGGTGTGTGGGGTGGTAGTTGTAGGGGTTGGTGTTGTGGTGGTAGGGGTGGAGGAGGTGGTAGTTGTAGGGGTTGGTGTTGTGGTGTTGTTGGTGGGTTGGGTGGTGGTGGTAGGGGTGGGGGTGGTGTTGGTGGGTTGGGTGGTGGTGGTAGGGGTGGGGGTGGTGCTGGTGGGTTGGGTGGTGGTGGTAGGGGTGGGGGTGGTGTTGGTGGGTTCGGTGGTGGTGGTAGGGGTGGTGGTGGTAGTGGTCATAGGGGTGGGTGTTGCAGTGTTATTGGTAGGTTGGGGGGTGGTGGTAATGGTAGGGGTGGTGGTCAGAGGGGTGGTGGTTGTGGTGTTGTTGGTGGGTTGGGTGGTGGTGGTAGGGGTGGGGGTGGTGGTGGTCGTAGGTGTGGGGGTTGTGGTGTTGGTGGGTTGGGAGGTGCTCGTAGGAGGGGTGGTGGTGGTGTTGTTGCTGGGTGGGGTGGTGGTTGTAGGGTTGGTGGTGGTCGTGGTAGGGGTGGTAGGGGTGGAGGTAGTGGTTGTAGTGGTAGGGACGGTGGTGGTGTTGGTGGTGGGTGTGGTGGTGGTGGGTTGGCTGGTGGTGGTAGGAGTGGAGGTTGTGGTGTTGGTGGGTGGGGTGGTGGTGGTAGGGGTGGGGGTGGGGGTGTTGGTGGTGGGTTGGGTGGTGGTCGTAGGGATTGTGGTGGTGCTGGTGGGTTGGGTTGTGGTCATAGGCGTGGGGATGGCGGTGGTAGATTTAGAGGAGGTATTGGCCTTTGGAGCTGTGGCGCGTGGTGAAGTATTCCTTGGGCTTGTAGGACTTGTGTGGACAGTGGGGCTAAGAGACCTGTTGAGGCTCGTGCCTTCCCTCTTTGTCCGTGTGGGTCCCTTCTTCTCAACCGGCACCAACGGGTTTCTCCTGCTGGTGGTGTCTGGAGGGTCTTCCTCTCTCTTTTTCACTTTCGTCTCTTGGGCGCGAGGAGTCCAATGCCCCGTCTTGGGTAAAGGAGAACTCTGCCTGATTGGTTGCCCTTTGTCCCGCGGGGCATGCTGGCCAGCATCATCTATGCAGAACAGGCGAGACGATGTGGGTGTCAGAAGGTCCTTTGGATCTTGACCCAATGCTCTGACACTTACCTGTGCCCCGGCTCCTCACGTGGGTGGCCACCCCCCTCCCAGGACAGGCAGTGACAGTCTCCGGGCCCTTTCGTGGGTGCCTTCCCACTTTCTCCTACATGTCAAGCACCTGCCCTTGCCCCGCAACCACCCACATCCCCCTAAACACATTGACCCCCAAACACCCATGTCCTCCATAGACCAACAACCCCCAAAGACCTGGCCCTGGTTCCCCAAAGACCCCTCCCAAGACCTTCCAGGACCCACAGCTGGAAGCTTCCAGGACGCAAAACCCCATGGATCTCCAAAGAGCCACATCCACCATAGCCAACACCCCCCCCAGAGACCTGCCCCTGGTTCTCCCAAGGCCCCTGTTCCAAACTGGTCCCCATGGACCAAAAAGACGACTATTGTTGAGCTCAAGTGCATTTAAAGAAAGAGACCAACGATACTCTGAACGGCAAAAGGGACTTTTGCCTTTAGTCCGAGCAGTTAAACAACCCCCAGTTGTCTCCCAACAACCCATGGACCTCCAAAGACCCACATCCACCAAAGTGAACATTGCCCCCCAAAGACTTGCCCTTGGTTCTCCAAAGACCCCCCCAGACCTTCCAAGACCCACAGTTGGGTCCCAAAGATCCATGGACCCCCCCCAGAGACCCATAGCCACCCCCTAGACCCCAATTCATGCTTGTTCATGACCAGCCCTGCAGCACGGGGTCCTTGGAAGACCCTCGCGCCCACCCCTGTCCCACCTCCAGTCCTCAGGGTGCCCCCCCAGTGACGAAACTGGAGCGGTGGAATGGGAATGGGAGGTCCCAGCACCAGCAGCACCCACCTCTCATGACGACCAGGAAGCAGATGCAGACCAGGGCCAGGCTACCCCATAGACGAACCCCCATCTCTCCGCACCTCAGAGTTGGGGGCCTGCGGCGGTGGAGGGGGGCACCTTGGCTTGTTCAACCGCTGCCGATCGCAGGTGTGGCGGGAATGGGACAGGGAGAGTCGTTGAGGGTGACAGGGACCTTTGGTCACAATTAGGAAGTAGGAGGGATGAAACCTGAGCTGCGGGTGCTGGGAACAAAGGGGCAGGTGCCAACACCCATTTCCCAGCAGAGGTGTTGTCCCAAGGGACATGTCGTGTCATCGGGTGCCCATTGCCCTCCCCTGAGGTCCATGAGATCCTTCGGGGAATGTCCCAGCCATCTCCAAGACCCTGTCCTTTCCCCACCAGCCCTGGCCGTGATTTGTCCCCACTGTGGAGGCAGGTTGGGGACAGGAGCAGGATGGGGACGGGAATGGGGACGTGGGGTGGGGAGGTGGGACATGGGGTGGGGAGGTGGAATGGGGACGTGGGACGTGGATGAAGATGTGGGATATGGGATGAGGACGTCCGATGGGGGACATGGGGTGAAGATATGGGACGGGACTGGGAGGATAGCGCCAGGCTGGGGACATCAGATGGCAATGGGGTCGCTTCCCAATATCTGGGGCCACAGTGGCCTTGGGGTCATGATGGTGACACTCTATGGGGCACTGGTGTCCCCACCATCACCTCACCATGGTCCCACCAGCCCCTTTGGAGACCCCATGGAGGGGGACATGGAGAAGGGACATCTTGGGCATATTTGGGGCCACGGTGGCTGTGGGGTCATGGTGGTGACACTCTGCAGGGCACTGGTGTCCCCATGATGTCCAGACCAGGACCTCACCTTGCTGCCATCAAGCCCCGCTGGTGTCCCCACGATGTCCCCACTGTCACCCCACCCTGGTGCCACCAAGCCCTTTGGAGACCCCCCTGGATGGGGGACGTGGAGAAGGGGCACCTTGGGCGTACTCGGGGCCACGGTGGTGACACTCGATGGGGTGCTGGTGTCCCCACGATGTCCCCACCCCGGTTGCAGTTCCTGGCAGGATGCCACCCAGTGCCCAGAAGCAATCGAGGCCACCTGAGGGTGTCAGTGACCGAGGGACACGCAGGGACACTTCCTTGAGTGGGTGTCACACCCAGGTGCCAAGTGATATGTCCCCGTTGGGTGACACGAGTGTCACATGAGGGGGACACAGACATGGGACGGGACAAGATCAGGTGGTCCTCAAGGCTGGGGGGCACTGGGGACACCCTTGTGGGGGGAGGCGACAATGCGCGCAGTGGCCCTGCCATGGGGGTGACAGTGTCCTATCCTGTCCGGGAGTGGAGGTGGCAGCGCCGTGGGGGGGAGGTGACAATGCCGTGGGGTGGCAGTGCCGTGGGGGGTGACAATGCCGTGGGGTGGCAGTGCCGTGGGGGTGGCAGCGTCCCAGGGTGGCCCTGCCATGAGGTGACAGCGCCATGGGGTGGCAGTGTCCTGTCCGGGCTGGGGGGGGGAGGTGACATTGCCATGGGGCGGCCCTGCCATGGGGTGACAGTGTCCTGTCCATGGGGGGAGGTGACATTGCCATGGGGCGGCCCTGCCATGGGGTGACCGTGCTGGGGGGGGGGGATGGGGGGGGGTGACAGCACCCCAGGGGGACACTACCGTGGGGTGACAGCACCCTTGGGGGGGGGGGGGCGGGGGGGAGGGATGCTGTGGGGGGGTCAGGGTGCTCTGAGGGGGTGCTGTGGGGGGGGTCTGGGGGGTGTGGGGCAGTTCTAGGGGGGGGTGGTGGTGGGTTGG
Source organism: Rissa tridactyla (assembly GCF_028500815.1). Taxonomy (NCBI): domain Eukaryota; kingdom Metazoa; phylum Chordata; class Aves; order Charadriiformes; family Laridae; genus Rissa; species Rissa tridactyla. The sequence goes on along the minus strand of NC_071493.1, from coordinate 138,700 downwards.
GGGTGCTGGGGGGGCGGGTTTGGGGGGTCTGGGTGCTGAGGTGGGGTGCTGTGGAGGGGTCTGGGGGGTGTGGGGCAGTTCTGGGGGGGGCCGGGTGCTCTGAGGGGGTGCTGGGGTGGGGGGGGTCCTTGGGGGGGGTGCTTGGTGGGGGGGTCTGGGTGCTGGGGGTGGGGGGTTATGGGGGGTTTGGGTGCTGGGGAGGGGGGGTTTTGGCGGGGTTTGGGTGCTGGGGAGGGGTCCTAAGGGGGGGTCTGGGTGCTGGGGGTGGGGGGTTTTGGCGGGGTTTGGGTGCTGGGGAGGGGTCCTAGGGGGGGTCTGGGTGCTGGGGGTGGGGGGTTATGGGGGGTTTGGGTGCTGGGGAGGGGTCCTAGGGGGGGGTCTGGGTGCCGGGGGGGGGGAGGGGCTGATGGAGGGTATGGGGCTGTTCTGGGGGGGGTCCAGGTGCTGGGAGGGGGTTCTGGGGGTGGGGGTGCTGGGGGGGGGGGGTGTCTGGGTGCTGGGGAGGGGTCTGGGGGGGTGTCTGGGTGCTGAGGAGGGGTGGGGGTGCTGGGGTGGGTGGTGTCTGGGGGTCTGGGTGCTGGGGGGGTCTGCGTGCCGGTGGGGGGTGTCTGGGCGCTGGATTGGGGTGCTGGGGGGGGAATCTGGGTGCTGGGGGGGTGTCTGGGTACTGAATTGGGGTCCTGGGGGGAGTCTGGGTGCTGGATTGTGCTGCTGGGGGGGGAATCTGGGTGCTGGGGGGGTGTCTGGGTGCTGGATTGTGGTGCTGGGGGGGGAATCTGGGTGCTGGGGGGGTGTCTGGGTGCTGGATTGTGGTGCTGGGGGGGGAATCTGGGTGCTGGGGGGGTGTCTGGGTGCTGGATTGGGGTGCTGGGGGGGGAATCTGGGTGCTGGGGGGGTGTCTGGGTACTGAATTGGGGTCCTGGGGGGAGTCTGGGTGCTGGATTGTGCTGCTGGGGGGGGAATCTGGGTGCTGGGGGGGTGTCTGGGTGCTGGATTGTGGTGCTGGGGGGGGAATCTGGGTGCTGGGGGGGTGTCTGGGTACTGAATTGGGGTCCTGGGGGGCGTCTGGGTGCTGGATTGTGGTGCTGGGGGGGGAATCTGGGTGCTGGGGGGGTGTCTGGGTGCTGGATTGGGGTGCTGGGGGGGGAATCTGGGTGCTGGGGGGGGGTCTGGGTGCCGGTGAGGGGGTCTGGGTGCTGAATTGTGGTGCTGGGGGGGGAATCTGGGTGCTGGGGGGGGTCTGGGTACTGAATTGGGGTCCTGGGGGGGGTCTGGGTGCTGACATGGGGTGCTTGGGGGGGGTCTGCGTGCCGGTGAGGGTATCTGGGTGCTGGATTGGGGTCCTGGGGGGGGGTCTGGGGTGCTGGGGGGGGGGGGGGTCTGAGTGCTGGATTGTGGTGCTGGGGGGGGGAATCTGGGTGCTGGAGGGGGGTCTGTGTGCCGGAGGGGGGGGTCTGGGTGCTGAATTGGGGTCCTGGGGGGGGTCTGGGTGCTGGGGGGGGGAATCTGGGTGCTGGGGGGGGGGTCTGTGTGCCGGAGGGGGGGTCTGGGTGCTGGATTGGGGTGCTTGGGGGGGGGGGGGTGTCTGCAATGAGGCCCCACGTGTGGGGTGATGTGTGTCCCCGTCCCCCCCCCCCCCCAGCCCATGACTCACACGTGTGTCCGCGCCCCCCCGTCCGTCCCCCCCCCCCGCAGCACACGTGTGTCCCAGCCGTGACGGGCCGCGGCCCACCCCCGCCATGAATAATCCCCCCCCCCCCCCACCTCCGCCCCCCCGCATTCTTTTTGGGGTGGAAAAGCACCGAATTGGTGTTTCCGAGGAAATTCCTCTCTTTTTACTCCTTCCCCCCCCCCCCCCCCCCGCCCGCCCTCACAATGGCCAATTTTGGGCAAAAAACCACCGGAAAAGGTGATTTGCCGGCATATTTCTGGACTGTAGATTTTTTGGTTCTTTTTGGGGGGGGGGAAGGACGGGGCGGGGGGGGACGACAGCTCATGGTCTGTGACCGTCCATCCCCCCCCCCCCGCCGATGCCACCGGCTTCAACCCCTC
>NC_071493.1:52042-136148 GCF_028500815.1 Rissa tridactyla | reverse complement strand
GGGCAGGAGCACGTGATCCAGGTGGGGGGGGACACCGGGGGGGGGGGGCACGGGGTGGCCCCGCTGTCACCTGGGGTGGGACCCCCGGGGTGTCACCTGGGGGGGGACGACCGGGGATGTCCCCAGTGTCACCTGGGGGGGGGGGAGATGGTGGACCCCGGGGTGTCCCCGCTGTCACCTGAGGGGGGACATCGGGTTGTCACCGCGGGGGGGGGGGGGGGGGGGGGGACGACGACCAGGGATGTTGTCCCCAGTGTCACCGGGGGGGGGACGACATAGGGGGTACCCCGGGATGTCACTACCGTCACCTGGGGGCGGAGAGATGGGGGACCCCCGGGGTGTCCCCGCTGTCACCCGGGGGGGGCAGAGGGGACATGGGGGACCCCCGAGGTGTCCCCCGTGTCACCTGGGGAGGGGCTGGGGGGGGGGCATAGACACACAGCCCCCCCCCCCCCCCCCCCAAGATGTGACCTGAGCCCCTGGGATGTTCCCACTGTCCCCTGGGGGGGGTTGGGGACGTGGGGGACCCCCGGGGTGGGGGAGGAGGGTCTTGGGGTGCCCTTGTCCCCTTTTGAGGTCCCTTGTCCCTGGCGGGGGGGGAGGTCCCCCCCATTGGGGGGTTCCCGTGTCCCGGGGGGGGGGTGGCGGTGGTGTGTGACCCTTGTCCCCGGGGGGTGTCCCCTGTCCGGTGCCCCCCCCTCCGTTGCTGACCCGGGTGTCCCCAGGCCTGCGGGGAGCAGGCGGGGGGGCTGGTGGGGCGGGCGCTGCCCTGGAACGCGCACGGGGGGGGCTACGCCTGGCGCTGCGGGGGGGCCCCGCTGCCCCTCGACGGGCCCCCCCCGGCCCCCGCCCCCGACGGCTCCGCACCCACCCTCCTCCTGCACTTCGCCGACGACTTCCGCGAGGAATGACGGCGGTACGGGCACCCCAAACCCTCCCCCCCCCCCCAAAAAAAACCTGCCACCCCCCCAAAAACTGCTGCCACCCCCCCAAAAACTGCTGCCACCCCCCAAAACGTGCCATTCCCCTGCCACAACCTGCACCTCCTCAAGCCTGCTGCAACCCCCCCCCAAAAAAACCTGCACCCCCCCCAAAAAACCTGCACCCCCCCCAAAAAATTGCTCCCCCAAACCTGCTGCCCCCCAAAACTGCTGCCCCTCCAACCTGCTGCACCCCCCCAAAAACCTGCACCCCCCCCCAAACGTGCCACCACCCCCAAAACCTCTGCCAGTTGGGCCCCCCCCAAACCCTCACTGGCCCCCCCCCCCCCCCAAACCCCCACTGGGCCCCCAAAACCCACCCCCCGTCTCCTCCCTTTGCAGCCCCAGGGAGAGGCCGTGCCCCCTCCCCCCCCCCCCAACAGACGGACGGTGACACCGGGGGGGGGGGGTCTCCAGGAGGGTTCCCCCTCATTTTTGGGGGACAAACTGTAACTTTTTGAGTAGAAATAAATAAGCCTTTGCCAAAAAACAGCCAGAGCGGAGCCTCGGGGGGGGGGGGGACAGGGTCGCGGGGTGTGGGGGGGGTCACGGGGACACTTGGGGACCCTTTTTGGGGACATCCCCCCCCCATGCTGGGACCTGGCAGCCGGCTCTTGGGGGTCCTCCGGGGGTGATGGTGGGTGGTTGACACCCTGTGTCACCCCCCTATGGGGTGGCACAGCCCCAGTGTCCCCAAGCGTCACCCCAGGGGTACCATCGTGTCCCCCCCGTGTGACAGTGACGCTGTACCCCCCCATAGGGTGACACAGCCAGGCTCAGCCTCAATGTCCCCGAGTGTCCCCCCGGGTGATGGTGACACTGTATCCCCTCATCAGGTGATACAACCTCAATGTCCCCAAGTGTCACCCAAGGGGTACCACTGTGTGTCCCCCCACTAGGGGTGACAGTGACGCCGTACGCCCCCCCCGTAGGGTGACACAGCCAGGCTCAGCCTCGATGTCCCCAAGTGTCACCCCAGTGGTACCACCACGTGTCCCCCCACTCCGGGTGACAATGACGCTGTACCCCCCCGTAGGGTGACACAGCCAGGCTCAGCCTCGATGTCCCCGAGTGTGCCCCCTGGGTGACGGTGACCCCCCCCCCCCCCCCCCCCCAACACCACCACCATGGGGGTTTTTTCCTGTGGGACCGGCGGCGAGTGACAGCGGGTGACGCCCGCCGGGCGCGTGGTGCCGGCTGTTTGTCCCCGTGGGTTGCTGCCAGCCCCTGGCACGGCCACATGTCACGTGGGACGTGTCCCCGCCGCTGACCTGACGCCCCCCTGGAGGGCTTGCGGCGTTCCCGATGGCCGTCTGCCTGTCCCCGTCCCTGTCCGGCTGTCCCTGTCCGCCTGCTCCGCGGTGGCACCGGTGTCCCCGAAGAGGAGGGTCCGGCGGTTGTCATCGTCAGGGCACAGGCGGTGGCGGGAGTAAGTCAGCCGAGCTGGCGGGTGACATGGGGTGCGGGTGGGTGACTCGAGGTGCTGGTGGGTGACTTGGGGTGCGGGTGACATCTGTTTCCACAGGTGTCACCCATCTGGCTCCGGCGACACCGATCCACACCCTGAAACAGCCGCCCAGCACCGGCTCACTGACCCCCCCCGAGCGCTCAGCAGGGGGACGTCTTGACCACCGGCTGTGTCGACACTGACCCGGTGACACCGTGCAGGATGGTGTCACCCTCCCGGAGTCACCGCCGGACCCTCCGGCAGGTCCCTCATGGAAAGCGCCGGTGCCGGAGGGAGGGTGGGCAACACCCCTGGCTCTGCTGGCACCGGGTGACACCTCGACCACCGGAGACGGCGGGAATGGAGAAGAGCTGTGGTGCCACCGGCCGGGCCCGGTGACAAACTCACTGCTGGTGTGGCGGAGAGGGTCACCTACGCACGCTGAACGGAGGGGAAACGGTGAAAAAGGAGACAAATACCCCAAAATGAAAGCGAGGGTGGGGGGTGGTTGTGCCGAGACGCCCGCAGGGAGGGTTTGGGGGGTGTCATAAAGGATGGGGGGGGTGTGGTGTGCTCTTAGGGTGAAAAAAGCCACGAATTGCCCCAAAAAGACAAGCGGAACGGGATCTACCTGGCACTTCCCGCAGCACAGGGTCATCCTGGGGGGGTTGAGGGGGATTTGGGGGGAATTTGGGAGGAATTTGGGGAGTCACCAGGGGGTTTTGGCACCGGTGTCGTGGGGCGAGGGTCATCCCTGTCCCAAAATCGCCTGGTTTTGTCTATTTTTGTGGGTTTGCAGAAAGCTGGGGGGGGTGGGGGGGTGGAGGGGGCCGAGAGCGAGAGGCCGCTGCCCTGGCCGGCCTGCAACAACCGGTAGCGGCCTTTGGGGTAAAAAAACCCCAAAATGAGGAAAAAAAAACCCACCCCAAACCCTCAGTGTTTTCTGGTTTTTTTTCCCCCCCTTTTTCCCACTTTTCCCCCGGTTTTTGGGGGCAGGAGGAGGCCCCAGCACTGATCCCCCCTCCCCATGGGGCGATTCGGGGCTCGACCTCCTGCCCCCCCGCCCCCCGTCGGCTCATCCCCCCCCCCCCCCGGCGTTTTGGGGCAAAAAGGCCAAAAAAAAGAAGGAGGCGGGAGGTTAAAAAGGCGGCAAAAAGCCACGTGCGAGGGGTCGGGACCCAGGGCCCAGCCCAGGCGGTTTTGGGGAGGTTTTGCTGGTTTCTAGGGTGGTTTTGGAGCATTTTGGGCAAGAACACCACAAAAAACTCACACACACACACACACACACACCCCGTTATGAATTTTGCCCGTTTCTCCTCAGTTTTTTTTGGGCGGGGGGGGGGGACTCTGCAAAGCAAGGGGTTTGAGGCGGGGGGCGGTTGGTTAAACCCCGTCCCCGCCGCCGAAGGGACTTTCAAACCCTTTTTTTTTTTTATTTTTTATTTTTTATTTTTGGCCTTTTTAAAATATTTTTTTCTTTTTTTTGTTTTTTTTGTTTTGTTTTTGTTTTTTTTTTTTTGTTCTTCCTCCCCTGCAGCTTAAAGAAAAGTCAAAAAAAAAAAAAAAAAAAAGGCAACCCATAAAACCACTCCCTTCTGAAGTATTTAAAAGTAGGGAAGGGAGGGATAAAGAATAAAAAAAAAAAAAAAAAGCGCTCTTTTTTTTTTAATGTGTGTGTGTGTTTTTTAAAAATCCGCCCCCCCCCCCCCCCCATCGTTTTTGGCGTGGACTAGTGAAATGGGGGGGGGAACGGGGGGAAAAAAAAAAATAAAAAAAGCGGCGTGACTAGTATGGAACTAGTTAACCTTTAACAATTTATGCTGATGTCACACTGAGCATGAGTACTGATTAATCCGCCCCCCCCCCCCCGAAATATTTTTATTGAAGGGGGGGGGGGAAGTATAAGGAGAAAGAGAGCAAAAAAAAAAAAAAGAAATAATTTACCGCAGCCATCTTTGTTTTATGCAGAAATCTTCCTCCTTTCGGTTCCCCCCCCGCGCCGGGAATACACAAATATTGTTCATCTCACGCCCCGAGCCGGGATCTGCAGAGATTATATATAGAGAGAGAGAGAAAAAGAGATAAAAAAACCAAAAAAACAACAAAAAAAAAGAAACCAAACAAAAAAAAAAAAGCCAAAAAACCAAAGCAAACAAGCCAAAATACAACAACAACAACAAAAAAATAAGCAGAATTATGATTATTCACCCGCTCGGGCTGTAGCGGCGACGAGGGGGGGGAACCTTTTTTTTGTTGTTTTTTTTTTTTAATTATTATTTTTTGTGCCTTTTTTTTTTTTTTTCCTTGAGGCGTTTTTGGCTTTTTTTTTCCGTGTTTTTTTTTTTTTTTTTTTTCCCCAAAAAAATCTTTTCTAACCTCCAGGAAGGTGTGTGTGTGGGAGCCGGGGGAGGGGGGTGGTGGGGGGGGGGGGGTCGACTTCAAAACCACCCCTCAGCCGGCCATTTTGGGCTTTTTTTTTTTTTTTTCTTTAAGGGGGGGGGGAGGAATTTTTAATTTTTTTTCCGCCTTTTTTCCTTTTAACCCCCCCTTTTCTCCTCAAGTCTCTTTTTTTTTTTTTCCAATTTTTTTTTGGGGGGGGGGGGGTTGCTTTTTGTTGTTTTGTTTTGGTGTTTTTTGGTTTTTTTTTTTAAATTTTTATTTTTATTTTCCTTTCCAGGTGGTGGTTGGAGTAGGGTGGTGTGTGGTGGTGGTGGTTTGGGGGGGGGGGGGGGGGTTGTTCAGATTTAAAAATAAATTTCGGGGCGGCCATTTTCCCTCTTGGCTCCGGCGGGAACGCTGTCCCGCCCGCCCCCCGGCGAGGGGGGGGGGGGGGGGGGAATGATTTTTTTTTTTTTTTTTGAGGAGATTTTAAGCGTTTTGGGGGGGTTTTCCGCCTTCTTTACCAACCTACCGCCCTTCCCTCCCCTCAGCGGCGGGGACCCGCCGGGGCCGGCCCGAGGGGGGGTCGCCCGGTCCCGGTTTCCCCGGTGCCCCCCCACCCCCCCCACCCCGCGGTTGGGGGTGGGTTGGGGGAGGTGGGAGAGCGCGGAGGGTCCCCCCCCCCCCCACCCCCCCCCCCCCCACCCCACCCCCCCCCCCCCCCACCCCAACCCCGTCCCTCCGCCTCCCGCCCGCCTTCACTCCCGTCTCCCCCCCTCAGCCCCGCCATGGCTTCCCCTCTGAGGGAGGACGAGGAAGAGGAGGAGGAGATGGTGGTGTCTGAGGCGGAGGGGGACGAAGACGACGAGGAGGAAGAAGACGAGGACGAGGAGGAGGAGGAAGACGCCGCCGCCGCCGCTCTCCTCGTTACCGGCGGCCACCGCCGCCCCGCCGACATCTTCCCCCGCCGCCGCCCGCCCCGCCGCCGCCGCCACCGCCGCCGCCCCCCCCCGTGCCCGCTCCCGCCGCGGGGCCGCCGGAGGCGCCCACAGGTAAAACACCCCCCCCCGGGGGGGTGTCCGTGTGTCCGTGTGTGTGTGTGTGTGTCCCCGTGTCCCCCACACGGTGTGTGTCCACCCCCCACCCCCCCCCCCCCTCCTCCGGTACTCCCCCCCCCCCCCCCCTTCCCGGTACCGGTCCCGCCGCTTCCCGCCGCCGCTTCCCGCCACACACCGTGAGGAGAGGGAAAGGGGGGGGGGGGGGGGGGGCTGTTTGTAAACAACCGCCCTAACGGCCGCGCGCGCGCTGGCCAACGGTCACCCGGTACCCCCCCCCCCCAGCTCCTTAACAACCCCCCCGCAACAACCCCCCCAGCGGTAGGGCCTGAAGGGACCGGGTGGGTGGGGGGGGTTGTGAGGGGATGTGGGGGGGGTTGTACCGCCGGGGGGGGGGGGGGTGTGAGGGGATGGGGGCGGGGGGCGGGTTGTACAGCCCCGGGGGGGGGTTTGTGAGGGGATGGGGGGGGGGGGGGCTGGTGGGACACCCCGGGGGTGGTTGTTGTGCCCATCCTGTGGGGCGATGGGGGCTGTTGGGGTGCCTGACAGGATCCACGGCGGTTGTGGGGTGATGGGGGCTGTTGGGGGCCTGTGAGGGGTGGAGGGGTGTGTTGTGCCCCATCTTGTGGGGTGATGGGGGCTGTTGGGACACCGCAGAGGGTCCAGGACGGTTGTTGCACCCCCTGGTGTGGGGTGATGGGGGCTGATGGGTGCCTGACAGGATCCACGACGGTTGTGGGGTGATGGGGGCTGTTGGGACATCTCAGAGGGTCCAGGGAGGTTGTTGCACCCCATTGTGTGGGGTGATGGGGGGCCGTAGGGTGCCTGACAGGATCCATGGTGGTTGCGGGGCAAGGTGGGAGCTGTTGGGACACCTCAGAGGGGTCCAGGATGGTTGTTGTACCCCGTGGTGTGGGGTGATGGGTGCTATTGGGTGCCTGCAAGGGGTTGAGGGGGGTGTTGTGCCTCATCTTGTGGGGTGGTGGGGGCTGTTGGGACACCTCGGAGGGTCCAGGACGGTGGTTGCACCCCATCTTGTGGGGTGGTGGGGGCTGTTGGGTGCCTGTGAGGGGTTGAAGGGGGTGTTGTACCTCATGGTGTGGGGTGATGGGCGCTGTTGGGTGTATAATGGGACTTGAAGCGCTTGTTGCACCCCATGGTGTGGGGTGATGGGGGCTGTTGGGTGCCTGACAGGATCCATGACGGTTGTGGGGTGATGGGAGCTGTTGGGACACCTCAGAGGGTCCAGGATGGATGTTGCAGTCCACAGTGTGGGGTGATGGGGGCTGTTGGGGGCCTGGGAGGGGTTGAGGGGGGTGTTGTACCCCGTCTTGTGGGATGGTGGGGGCTGTTGGGTGCCTGACAGGATCCATGACGGTTGTGGGGCAAGGTGGGGCTGTTGGGACACCTCAGAGGGTCCAGGATGGATGTTGCACCCCATGGTGTGGGGTCACAGGGGCTGTTGGGTGTCTGACAGCGGTTGGTGGGGTGTTGTACCCTGTGGTGTGGGGTGATGGGTGCTGTTGGGTGCCTGATGGGATCCAGGATGGTTGTAGGGCGGTGGGGCTGTTGGACACCTCACAGGGTCCAGGGTGGCTGTTGTACCTTGTCGTGTGGGGTGATGGGTCCTGTTGGGTGTCCGATGGGACCCAGAGCAGTTGTTGCACCTTGTGGTGTGGGGTGATGTGTGCTGTTGGGTGCCTGACAGGACCCAGGATGGTTGTGGGGCAAGGGGGGCTGTTGAATGCCTCAGAGGGTCCAGGGGGGCTGTTGCACTCCATGGTGAAGGGTGATGGGTGCTGTTGGGTGCCTGGCAGAAGTTGAGGGGGGTGTTGCACCCCATGGTGTGGGGTGATGGGTGCTCTTGGACACCTCACAGGGCCCAGGATGGCTGTGGCATCCCATGGTGTGGGGTGATGGGTGCTGTTGGGTGCCTGACAGGTTTTGGGGGTGGTGTTGCACCCCGTGGTGTGGCGTGATGGGGGCTGTTGGGTGCCTGATGGAATCCAGGGTGGTTGTAGGGCAATGGGTGCTCTTGGACACCTCACAGTGTCCAGGGTGGCTGTTGCACCTCGTGGTGTGGGGTGATGGGTGCTGTTGGGTGCGTTATGGGACCTAGAGTGGTGGTTGCACCCTGTGGTGGGGGGTCATGGGTGCCGTTGGGTGCCTGACAGGATCCACAACGGTTGTGGGGCAAGGGGGGCTGTTGGACACCTCACAGGGTCCAGGACGGTTGTTGCACCCCATGGTGAAGGGTGATGGGTGCTGTTGGGTGCATTATGGGACCCAGGGTGGTTGTTGCACCCCACATGAAGGTTGATGGGTGCTGTTGGGTGCCTGATGGGGTCCAGGTTGGGTGTTGCACCCTGACATGTGGGGCAATGGCTGCTGTTTGATGCCTGACAGGAGTTGAGGTGGCTGTTGCACCCCGTGGCGGGGGGTGATGGGTGCCGTTGGGTGCCTGACGGGACCCAGAGCGGTTGTTGCACCCCGTGGCAGGGGGTGATGGGTGCCACTGGGTGCCTGACGGGACCCAGAGCGGTTGTTGCACCCCGTGGCGGGGGGTGATGGGTGCCGTTGGGTGCCTGACGGGACCCAGAGTGGTTGTTGCACCCCGTGGCGGGGGGTGATGGGTGCCACTGGGTGCTTGACGGGACCCAGAGCGGTTGTTGCACCCCGTGGCGGGGGGTGATGGGTGCCATTGGGTGCCTGACGGGACCCAGAGTGGTTGTTGCACCCCGTGGCGGGCTGTTTGGGTGCTGATGGTCTCGGGGGGTCACCGGTGTCCTTGCAAAACCCCCTCCAGGACGGCCCCAACGTCCCCAGGACCCATGGGTGTCCCAGCGCTGGCTTACCCTGGGCCCGAAGGGACCCTTCCAGCGCGGTTTATTGTCTTTTATTGGACTTTTTTGTCTTTTATTGTCATTTCTTGTATTTCTCAAAGCGTCATTTCTCGCTCTGGGCGGCTCAGCTGCGCCTTCACCCAAAATTTTGGGGGCCCCGGTGGTTTTTGGGGCCCCGTTTGCACCCTCCAAACTCCCCCCGATTGGGTGGGTGCCACCAAGAATCCCTCCCTGGGGGCCTGGGCGGGTGTTAAAAAACCTGAGAAAGGGGGGAAAAACGAGGATTTAGCGTGAAAAATGCCCATTTTCCGCAGCGGGGAGCCCTGGCCGGTCCCCAGCACCCGGCTTCGTCGTTTTGGGGTTTCAAAGACCTTTTTGGGTGGTTTTCCCTGAGGTGGGCACCTAAAATTGCCCATTTCTGTGCAAAATGGTAGGTTTTTTTTTCCTTCTGAATGTGACTTTTTTTTTTTTTTTTTTTTTTTTGCTTTTGCTCATTTGGCTTCAAACAAGGGGGGGGAAAAAAAGGCGTCTCGTAGCCCAAAGTGGCCAGTTTGATCGAAAAAGCAGCTTGGATTTTTTTAAAGCGAATCCGCTCACTTTGAAAACGCTGAGGAATTGACTAAATTTGGATTTTAGAACCCCTGATTTTCTGGAAAAGCTTAGAAATGAGGAGATTTGGATTTAAACCCCCCTTTCCACCCCCCCCCAAACTGCTCGGAAATGGGGAAATGTAGATTTTAGAGCTCCCCAAAATGCTCAGAAATGGGCAAATTTAGATTTTCGAACCCCTTCCAGAAAAGCTCAGAAATGGGTAAATTTGCGTTTTAGAGCTCCCTCTTTTCTGCAAAAGCTCAGAAATGGGTAAATTTGCTTTTTAGACTTCCCCCCCCCCTTCTTTTCCCCCCAAAATGCTCAGAAATGGGTAAATTGGGATTTTAGAACTCTCCAAAATGCTCAGAAATGCTTTCAATTTATATTTCAGAACTCTCTCTTTTCTGGAAAAGCTCAGAAATGGGTAAATTTGTTTTTTAGCCCCTGCCTTTTTCCCCCCCAAAACCCCTCAGAAACCGTCCGATCTCTCTTTCCAGCGCGGCTGCTGCTTCCCTGGCCGTTGCCTTTGACTTTTTCTTGGCTTTTTGGGCAATTCTTTAATTATTTTTTTTTCTCTCCGCAGCCCTGATCCCGCAAATTCTCCACGTGGGGCCGCAGGGACGCCCCCAAATCAGCCCTAAAGTCACTTTTTAAAACTTTTTTCTCCCCAAAACAGCACTAACGCCCATTTTTTAAACTTTTTTTCTCCCCAGAACAGCACTAATACCAATTATTTTGAACTTTTCTCCCCCCAGAACAGCTCTAATACCTATTTTTTAATTTTTTCCCTATTCCTAGCACCAATAATAGCTATATTTGTTAACCTTTTTCTCCCCAGAGCAGCAGTTTTTTAGGTTTTTAAGGTTTTTCCCCGGAGCAGGAGCAGTGGGAGTCCAGCCTCTGTCCGTCCGTCCCCCCTCCGGGTGCTCGGGGCTCCGCAGATTTGAGGTGAAATAACACTTTTTCCCCACTTTCCCGGTAGGAGGCCGACCCCCTCCCCCTCCTCCGCAGCTGAAACTTGTTATTTTTTGTAGGTTTGGTTTTTTTTTTTCTTTTTTTTCCCCTATTTTTGCCGTTTCCAGCTTGTCCCGGCTGAGAACAATGGCGTCAGCCGGGGGCCGCGGCGGCTGCCTTCGAGCGCCGGTGGCGGGGGGGGGGGGGGGGGGCAGCACCCACACCCACAAATTTTCATTTAAAAAAAAAAAAAAGCCAAAATCAGGCAAAAAGTTGATTTTAATTTTAATTCCCTCCCCCCCCGCCATACTGTGTCACTGAGTTACGAGGCAAAGGTCCAGCCGGTTGCCCCACCGGCGGAGCCGGCCAGAAAACGGGGTAAAACACCCCAAAAAGAACCAAACTGCCGATTTTTTTTTCTCCCGCTTGGCCTCGCTCCTCTCCGCTTTGGAGCACCATTTGTCCCATTTTTTCCCCTTTTCCCCCCCCCCGGTTTTGAGGACTCCTCACCTTTTCCTTTGTTCAAACTCTTTCCTCCCCTTTTGCAGGATCACTCCCCCTTTTTTTTTTTTCTTTTTTCTTTTTTTTTCCCTGCATTTTTCCACACCCCCCCCCACCCCCCCGGCCCCCCACCCCGTTCTGCACCGCCGCTGGCTGTTTGTTTTCAATTTTAATTTTTATCCCCCCCCCCCCCCACCCCCGGGCTTTTTTTTTTTTTTGTGTGTTTTTTTTTTTTCTGCATTTTTCTCGTCGCGGCGCCCGCCCGAGGGGGGGTTGCTTTGTGTCTGGCGGAGGGTGTGCGTGTGTGTGTGTGTGTCCCCCCCCCCTTCCCTCGCTACGTTTTTCTCTCGGGGTGCGGGGAGTGGGAGCGTCACGTGTGTGGAAAATTCTCGTTGATGGTTTGCCAACGCGCCCCGCGCATGTCTGTTGGGAGGGGGGGGGATAAAAGGGGGGTGTTTTTTTTTTTTGGGGGGGGGGGAAACACCCCCAAAATGGCAGGATCGGGCCCGGTGGGGCTGAGCCCTGGCCCAGCGAGCGGCTGTGCCCTGCGGGGAGCACCCAAAGGTGATGGGGGGGGTTTGAAAAACAACCAGAGAGGGAGGGGGGGGAAACAACCGGGGGGGGGGGAATTTAGGAAGCGGGGGGGGGGGGAAGTGGGAGGGGAGGATCCGTCTTGGCCGCCATGGAAAAAAAGGCAGAAAAAAAAAAAAAAAAAAAGAGGGGTTTTTTTGGTGTTTTTTTTTTTTTCCACCCGTTGCCATTTTCTGGCGTGGCCCCCCCCACTGTACACGGCGGGGGGTGTCGGCGTTGTGCCGGTGGTCCCTGGCCCCTGCGGCAACGCTCCGGCAGCCGGCGGTGCCAAGGGATTAACCGGGAATGTGACCCCGGGTGTCGCTTCCTCTTCCCCACGCCAGCCTTGGCACCCGCCGTCAACCCCCCCCCGGACCCCCCCCCTCCGCCGCTCGGGGACACCGGGGGTTCCCTCCCCGGCGGTGAGCTTCACCCTGACCGCCGGCGGGCGGCTGGGACCTGTCAGCGAGCGCCAATTGTGATTTATGGGGGTGGACGGGTGACGTCGGCGCCGGGGGACACACACACACACACACACACACACACACGCGCCGGGCTGAGGACGTGCCAGCTCGTTGTGAGAGCCGCCGGGCAGATGTGACACCTCTCGCCGGGCTTCACCCCGACCGGCTGCCAAATAACACCGGGGACAGCCAAGGCCATGACACGGATGTAGGTGTCACCGCCCCGGGGATGGGCCTCGGGGATTCTTGGTGGCCCCCGTCACGGGGAGGCCGGTGGCCCTTGGCCAAGGGGTTGGGAAATCCTCTGCTGGCGGTTGGTCACTGTTACGGTGACACCGGCGTCCCCCCGGGTGAGCGGTTGGGAAATCCTCTGCCAGCAGTTGGTCACCGTCAGGCGGAGCGGAGCGACGGTGCCCAGCAGTTGATGGGTTTTAGGGTCAAAGAGGGGGGAATCCAGCACCGCCGGTGGCAGTTTGTCACCGTCACAGGGACACCGGTGTCCCCCTGGGTGAGCAGCTGGGGAATCCTCTGCTGGCGGTTGGTCACCGTCAGGCGGAGCGGAGCGACGGTGCCCAGCAGTTGATGGGTTTTAGGGTCAAAGAGGGGGGAATCCAGCACCGCCGGTGGCAGTTTGTCACCGTCACAGGGACACCGGTGTCCCCCTGGGTGAGCAGCTGGGGAATCCTCCCCTGGCTATTGGTCACTGTTACGGTGACACCGGCGTCCCCCCGGGTGAGCAGCTGGGAAATCCTCTGCTGGCGGTTGGTCACCGTCAGGCGGAGCGGAGCGATGGTGATGTGCAGTTCACCGCTATTAGGGTCAAAGAGGGGGGAGTCCAGCACTGCCGGTGGCAGTTGGTCACCGTCATGGGGACACCGGTGTCCCCCAGGCTGAGTGGTTGAGGAATCCTCTGTTGGTGCTTGGTCGCCGTGACGGTGACAACTGTGTCCCCTGGGCTGAGTGTTTGGGAGATGCTCCCCTGGCGGTTTGTCACCGTTGCGGTGGCAGTGGTGTCACCTGGGCCAAGCAGTTGGGGAATCCTCCACCGGTAGTTGGTCACTGTCACGGTGACACCGGGGTCCCCCTGAGCGAGTGGTTGGGAAATCCTCTGCTGGCGGTTGGGGGTCATCATGGTGACACCGGTGTCACCTGGGGCGAGCAGTTGGGGAATCCTCCACCAGTGGTTGGTCACTGTTGCGGTGACACCGTGTTCCTCCACCAGCAGTTGGGAGCCTTATTTTTGGGGTAACTGCCCCCCCATGGGGCATTTCCACAAGGTTTTTGGGGCAAATCCCCAGGGTTTTGGCAGTTTTTGGCAGCATGAAAGCCAAAATGCTACTTCCAGGCCTCTGCAAATGGGGGAAAATGCCCCAAATGCCATTTCTGGTGGTTTTTTTACCCTTTTTTCATGGCGTGGGCGGATACCATCGCTGGCGGGACCTTGGGCTGTGGCTGCTGATTTTATTATCCTTGAGTTTTGTGCAAAAAGTTGGGTTTTTTTTTCCCAAACGTCACCCATCTTTCTGTGTGTGTCACCGTGCTGGTGGCTGCGGAGGGGACTTTGGTGTGGCTGCTTGTCCCTGTCACCCGTCTCACTGTGTGCCACAACCGTGGTGGCCGCAGAGGGGACCTTAGCATGGCCACCTGTCCCTGTCACCTGCCTGTGCGTGTGTGTCAGTGGGTTGGTGGCCACAGAGGGGGCCTCATTGTGGCCACGTGGCCCTGTCACCCACCTTCCTGCGTGTCACCGTCCCAGTGGCCGCGGAGAGGACCTTGCACAGCCACCCGTCCCTGTCAGCCGCCAGCGCGTGTCCCCGTCCCCGCAGCTCAGGCTGCTGTGTCCCCGCAGATGGTGACGACGAGCTGTTGCGGGGCCTCGAGGGGGCCCTGGGGGTGAAGAAGAAGAAACGGGGCCCCCGGAAGCAGAAGGAAAATAAACCCGGAAAACCACGGAAACGGAAAAAACTGGTGAGTTCCCCATGGACGCCCTGCTCGGACGCCTGGGTCCTTCTGGGGACAACAGATGGGCTCTGGGGATGGGTGATAGGGTCTGGGGACGATGGATGGGGTCTGGGGATGGGTGACGGGGTCTGGGGACGGGTGACAGGGTCTGGGGATGATGGATGGGGTCTGGGGATGGGTGACAGGGTCTGGGGACGACGGATGGGGTCTGGGGATGGGTGACAGGGTCTGGGGACGATGGATGGGGTTTGGGGATGGGTAACAGGGTCTGGGGACGACGGATGGGGTCTGGGGATGGGTGACAGGGTCTGGGGACGACGGATGGGGTCTGGGGATGGGTGACAACCTCTCAGGGTGGCTGACGGGGTCTGGGGATGATGGACAGGGCCTGAGGATGGGTGACAGACTCTCAGGGAGGGCTGAGGGGGTCTGGGGACAGGTGATAGTGTTTGAGGATGGGTGACAGGTTTTGGGAATGATGGACAAGGCCTGAGGATGGGTGACAGACTCTCAGGGAGGGCTGAGGGGGTCTGGGGACAGGTGATAGTGTTTGAGGATGGGTGACAGGTTTTGGGAATGATGGACAAGGCCTGAGGACGGGTGACAGACTCTCAGGGAAGGCTGACGGTGGCTGGGGATGGCTAACAGGGACTGGGAATGGCGGACGGGGTCTGGGGCCGGGTGACAGTCTCTCAGGGTGGCTGACAGGGTCTGGGGATGATGAACGGGGTCTGGGGACGGGTGCTTGGGGTCAGGCGATGGGTGACAGACTCTGGGGGTCGCTGATGGGGCCTTTGGGTTGGCTGACAGGGTCTGGGGGTGATGGGCAGGGTCTCGGGGTGGCTGATGGGGTCTGGGGGCAACTGACCGGCGTCCTGCGGCTGTTGATGGGGGTCTCAGGGTGGCTGATGGGCTGTGGGGAGGGGTGACAGGATTTGGTGTCAGCTGATGAGGTCTGGGGATGGGTGAGAGACTTTTGGGGATGGCTGATGGGGGTCCTGGGGCTGCTGATGGGGTTGAGGGTGACTGATGGGGTCCTGGGGCGGTTGATGGGGGTCTCAGGGGGGCTGATGGGCCCTGAGGATGAGCGCGGGGTGGGGGTGGTCTCAGGTGAGCGAGGATGAGCTGGAGTCGGAGCGGGAGGAGTACCAGCGGGAGGAGTACCGGGAGAAGTCGGAGAGTGGCGGCAGCGACTCCGGGGGGGCGGCCAGGAAACGGCGGCGGAAGCACCGCGAAAAGAAGGAGAAAAAGACGAAGAGACGGAAAAAGGCCGACGAGGAGGGGGGGCAGAAGGTGAAGGTACGGCCAGGGGGCACCCGTGGGTGGGGGGCACCTGGGAGTGGCAGGGTCTTGCCCAGTGTGGGGACCTATGGGGGTCCCATCGCTGTGTGGGTCCTCGGGGGGGGGTCCTGACACCTGTGGGGGTCCCGTCACCCATGTGGGTCCTTGGGGGGGTCCTGACACCCATGTGGGTGCCCATGGCGGTCCCATCGCATCAGTGTCCTCATAGGTGTCCCGTCACCGGTGTTGGGGCCTGTGGGGGTCCTGGCCGGTCACGTGTCCCCTCATCCTCTTTGTCCCTGTTCATGTGTTTTTCTCATCTCCCTTTCCCCATCCTGGTGTCGGTCACTGTCGTGTCCCCCCCACGGCCTGGCCGTGTCCCCCCTGTGTCCCTCCCATGTTCCCCCCACTCCCCGGCGCAGGCGGTGGAGCAGAAGTCCTCGGCACAGCTGCTGGGGGCTTGGGGGCTGGAGGACGTGGACCATGTCTTCACCGAGGAGGACTATCACACCCTCACCAACTACAAGGCCTTCAGCCAGTTCATGAGGTGGGGCTGGGGGGGGACACACCCTGGGGTCCTGGGGAGCACCTCAGGGTCCTGGAGGGTCCCTCTGGGTGCTGGGGGACACTTTAGGGTGCTGGTGGGCATCCTTTTAGGGCATCTTGGGGTGCTGGGGGGCACCTCGGGAGGATGGAGGGGTACCCTGGGGTGCTGGGGGACACTTTAGGGTGCTGGGCAGGGTCCTTCTAGGGCATCGCGGGGTGCTGGGGGACACCTTGGGGTCCTGGAGGGCCCATCAGGGTGCTGGGGGACACTTTAGGGTGCTGGTGGGGGTCCTTTTAGGGCATCTCAGGGGAGAGGGGAGGTACAGGGGCATCTTGTGGTGCTGGGGGACACCTCAGGAGGATGGAGGGGCACCCCGGGGTGCTGGGGGGCACCCCAGCATCCTGGGAGGGTGTCCCTTGGGGTGCTGGGGAGCTCCTCAGGGTCTTGGAGGGGGTTACAGGGACACCTTGGGGTGCTGGGGGGGCTCCTCAGGGTCCTTAGGGATGAGAGAGCTGGGTGCTGGGTGACGTGTCAGGGTATTTGTGGGGATGCTTTTAGGGCAGCTCAGGGTGCTGGGGGGTGCCCTCGGGGTGTGTGTGGGGGCACCTCAGGGGGTTGGGGGGACACAAGGGTACCTTGGGGTCCTGGGGGACCATGGGGGCATCTTGGGGTTCTGGGGGGGAGGGGCACCCCAAGGTGAAAGGGGTCTGTGGGGAGCATCAGTGGTCCCTGGGTGCTTCCCCGGACACCTTGGGGGTCCCTGGGTGCCCCAGATGCCTGGATTCCCAACTTGGGTCCCTCCCTGCTCCCCCCCCAGGCCCCTGATCGCCAAGAAGAACCCCAAAATCCCCATGTCGAAGATGATGACCATCTTGGGGGCCAAATGGCGGGAGTTCAGCGCCAACAACCCCTTCAAAGGCTCCGCCGCCGCCGTGGCCGCAGCTGCCGCTGCTGCTGCCGCCGCCGTGGCTGAGCAAGTGTCGGCCGCCGTGGCCGCTGTGGCCCCCGAGGCGCCCCCCCCGCCCCTGCGCAAGGCCAAGACCAAGGAGGGAAAAGGTGGGTGCTCCCCGGACGTCTGGGACCCCCATAGTGGCTTCCCCCCAAACTCCTGCATCTCCCCCAAACGCCTGGGTCCTGCCTGGGTTTGGGGAGGGGGTGTCCAGACACCTGGGGGTCCCCCCGGAATGCCTGGGACCCTGATAGTGGGTCGCCCCCAGACTCCTATGTCTCGCCCCGGATGCCTGGGTCCTCCCTGGGTTAGGGGTCCCTGAGGGGGGACTTTAGGGGTCCCTGAGGGGGATTTGGGGGGTCCATGGGGGGATCCTGGGGGGCTTTGGGGGTCCCTGGGTGGGCTTTAGGGATCCTTGGGGGAGGATGGGGATTCCTGGGGGGATTTGGGGGATCCTTAGGGGAGCTTGGGATCCCCAGGGGGTACTTTAGGGATCCTTGGGGGGATCCGGGGGGTCCATGGGGGGATCCTGGGGGGCTTTGGGGGTCCCTGGGGGGGCTTTAGGGATCCTTGGGGGAGGATGGGGATCCCTGGGGGGATTTGGGGGATCCTTAGGGGAGCTTGGGAATCCCTGGGGGGCTTTGGGGGATCCCTGGGGCATGCTTTAGGGATCCTTGGGGGTTCCGTAGGGGGATCCCGGGGGGCTTTGGGGGTCCCTGGGGGTGCTTTAGGGATCCTTGGGGGGATCCGGGGGGTCCATGGGGGGATCCTGGGGGTCTTTGGGGGTCCCTGGGGGGGCTTTAGGGATCCTTGGGGGAGGATGGGGATCCCTGGGGGGATTTGGGCGATCCTTAGTGGAGCTTGGGAGTCCCTGGGGGGCTTTGGAGGGTCCCTGGGCTCCTCATGGGGCTGGGGGAGCGGGTGCCCAGATGCCTGGGTCCCCCCCCCGAATGCCCGCGTGTCGTCCTGTCCCCTCCCCTGCCCCGGCCAGGTCCTGGTCACAAGAAGCGCAGCAAGAGCCCGCGGGTGCCGGAACTGAAGAGGAAGATGAAGGGGAGGAAGATGGCGCCGCTGAAAATCAAACTGGGCGTCCTGGGTGGCAAGCGCAAGAAGAGCAGCTCGGTAGGGCCAGGGTGTCTGCGTCCCCTACGGGGGGGGGGGTGGGGGGGGTGTCCGGACCCCTGGGACCCCTCTGGGTGGCGGTGGCGGTGGTGCCCAGACACCCGAGTCCCCTCCTGAACCTCTGGGGTCCCCAAGTGGTGGCACCCAGACACCTGGGTCCCCTCCTGGGTGTTGGGGGAGGTGGTGGGTCCCCACGCAGACGTCTGGGTCCCCTCCTGGGTGTTGGGGGGTTGGGGGTGCCCGGAAGCCAGGTCCCCTTTTATCCCCTCGTGTCCCCAAGTGGTGGCACCTGGCCCCAGGGCCCAATCCCCCTCCCTGTTCCCCGTGTCCACTTGTTCCCTGATGCCACCTACTGTCCCCGGTGTCACCCGCTGTCCCTGGGCAGAGCGAGGACGCGGGGGAGGCGGAGGAGGAGTCTGACGCCGAGAGCCCCGGGGTGCTGGGTGCCACCGCCCGCCCCGACCCCACCACCCGCCTCAAGAAGCTCAAGCGGGGACGTCCCGGCCGCAAGAAGAAGAAGGGTGAGCGTCCCCAAGTGTCGCCGACCCCCGGGTGCCACCACCACCCCCCCCACCCCACCCCCCCTCCCCAGACCCCGCGGCGGGGACACCGGGTGACGCTCCTGTCCCCCTCCCCCCCTGCTCCTTCCCTCTCTCCTTGCAGCCCCCTGCGCCGGCCTCAGCCGGGAGCGCGGCCCCGTGGGGACGGGCACGGCGCCTGCGCACGGTGAGACACCCCGCCCTCCGCTGTCCCCAAGCTGTCACCCGGGGTTCCCGAGCCCGTGGTGTCCCCCTGAGCGGGGTCCTCAGTCCCTTCCCCGTGTCGGTGGTGGCGTCCGGGGAGTCCCCAGCCCCTGGCTTCTTCCGAGGGGTGTAGCGGTGGCCCCATGTCCCTGTCCCCACCATCTCTCCTGGACATTTGGTGTCCCCACTGTCTTTGTCTCCAGCCATCCCGGTGTCCCCATGTCCTTGTCCCCTGGTGTCCCCATCCCCTGGTATCCCCGGTGCCTGTGTCCCTGGTGCCACCCCCTTCCTGTGTCCCAGTGCTCCCTTCCACCCTGTGCCCCTGGTGCCCCCATCCCTGGTGTCCCTGTGTCCCAGCGACCCCCTCCCTGGTGTCCCCAGCCCCAGTGCCCCCAGTGCCACCATCCTTCAATGTTTCCATGCCCCCCATCCCCAGTGTCCTCAGCACTCCTATCCCCAGCGTCCCCATGTCCCCAGTGTCCCTTCGCCCCTATCTCTGGGTGTCCCCAGTTGCCCCCATATCCCCATCCCCAGTGCCCCCCATGCCTCCCTGTCCCTATTCCCCGTGTCTGTGTGCCCCTGTCTCCAGGTGTCCCCAGTGCCCCCATATCCCCATCCTCCAGCGTCCCCTGTCCCCAGTGCCCCCCGTGCCCCCATGTTCCTATCCCCAGTATTCCTGTGCCCCCATCTCTGGGTGTCCCCAGTGCCCCTGTCCCCAGTGTCCCTACAGCCCTGTCTCTGGGTGTCCTCAGTGCCCCCATATCCCCGTCCCCAGTGCCCCCCATGTCCCTTCCCCCAGTGCCCTGATTCCCCCATCTCTAGGTGTCCCCAGTGCCCCTGTCCCCAGTGTCCCCATGTCCCTATTCCCAGTGCCACCCTTGCCCCGTCCCCCAGTTGCACTGTGCCCCCACATCCCCATCCTCCAGTGCCCCCGTCCCCAGCGTCCCCCAGCTCCCATCTCCAGCGTCCCCATCCCCAGTGCCCCCATGTTCCCGTCCCCCTGTCCCTGGCGTGCCCCCCCCCCCCCGCCCCCCCGTATCGGTCCGGGTGGCAGCGGGTGGTGCGTGGCGTCCCCGCAGGGCCGGGGCCGGAGGAGGAGGGGGACGGCTACGAGACGGACCACCAGGACTACTGCGAGGTGTGCCAGCAGGGCGGGGAGATCATCCTCTGCGACACGTGTCCCCGCGCCTACCACCTCGTCTGCCTCGACCCCGAGCTCGACCGCGCGCCCGAGGGGCGCTGGAGCTGCCCCCACTGCGTGAGCTGCGGGCTGGGGGGGGGCTCCTGCAGGGTTTGGGGGTTCCTGAGGGTCCCTGAGGGGGTTTGGGGGGTCCCTGAGGGGGTCTGGGGGTTCCTGAGGACGTTTGGGGATTCCTAGAGGGGTCCCTGGGCACGTTCCTGAGCGTCCCTGAGGGGGTTTGGAGGTTTCTAGTGGGGTCCCTGGGGGTGCTTGGGGGTCTCTGGGGGGATCCTGGGGGGGGTTGGAGGTCCCTAGGAGGTTTGGGGTCCCTGGGTGCCCATTTCAGGGGTGGCCGCAGGAGGTTTGGGTGTCCCTCAGGGTGTCCCCAGGAGGTTTGGGGTGCCTGGGTGCTGTTCCAAGGATGTCCCCAGGAGGTTTGGGTGTCCCTCAGGATGTCCCCCGGAGGTTTGGGGTGCCTGGGTGCCATTCCGAGGGTGTCCCCAGGAGGTTTGGGGTCCCTGGGTGCCATTCCGAGGGTGTCCCCTGGAGGTTTGGGGTCCCTGGGTGCCATTCTGGGGGTGTCTGCAGGAGGTTTGGGTGTCCCTCAGGGTGTCCCCCGGAGGTTTGGGGTCTCTGGATGCCCATTTCAGGGGTGTCCCCAGGAGGTTTGGGTGTCCCTCAGGATGTCCTCTGGAGGTTTGGGGTCCCTGGGTGCTGTTCCGAGGATGTCCCCAGGAGGTTTGGGTGTCCCTCAGGGTGTCCTCCGGAGGTTTGGGGTCCCTGGGTGCCCATTTCAGGGGTGTCCCCAGGAGGTTTGGGTGTCCCTCAGGGTGTCCCCAGGAGGTTTGGGGTCCCTGGGTGCCGTTCCGGGGGTTTGGGGTGCCTGACGCTGGGTGTCGCTCAGGAGAAGGAAGGGGTGCAGTGGGAGGCGAAGGAGGAGGAGGAGGAGGAGGAAGAGGAGGAGGAGGAAGGGGAGAAGGAGGAGGAGGACGACCACATGGAGTACTGCCGGGTGTGCAAGGACGGCGGGGAGCTGCTCTGCTGCGACGCCTGCGTCTCCTCCTACCACATCCACTGCCTCAACCCCCCCCTGCCCGAGGTCCCCAACGGAGAGTGGCTCTGTCCCCGCTGCACGGTACGGGGACACCGGGACGCGGGGATGGGGGGCAGAGTGGGGACAGGGGTGGGGTGGGAAGGGGGGAGGTGGTGGGGGGACCTGGTGGGGACGTGACAGGGATGGGGAGGGGACAGGGACCTGGTGGGGACGTGGCAGGGATGGGGTATGGACCCGGTGGAGATGGGACAAGGACCTGGCGGGGCCAGGACAGGGACCTGCTGGGGACAGGACAGGGATGGGGACGGGACAGGGACGTGGTGGGGATGGGACAGGGATGCGGACAGGACAGGGACAGGGACAGGCAGGGACCTAGTGGGGATGGGATAGGAATGGGACAAGGACCTGCTGGGGACAGTACAGGAGTGGGACACGGATGGGGACAACGCTCTGGTGGGGTCAGGGATGGGGACAGTGATGGACGTTGGGACAAGAATGGGATGGGGCTGGGACAGGGAGGGGACAGCGATGGGGACAGGCATGGGTGTGGGGACAGTGTGAGGATGGGGACAGGGTTGGCTGGAGGTTGGGGACAGGGACATGCTGGGGACAGGGATGAGGAACAGGGATGGCTCAAGGCTGGGGACAGTGACAGGACAGGGACGGGACAAGGCTGGGGACAGTGACAGGACCTTATGGGGACAGGGACAGGGGCTGATGGGGACAGGGATGGGATGTGACAGGGACAGGACAAGGCTGGGGACAGTGACAGGAGAGGGAATGGGGACAGGGACGGGACAAGGTTGGGGACAGTGATGGCACCTGGTAGGGACAGGCCCAGGACCTGATGGACACAGGGACAGTTCGAGGTTGGGGACAGGGACGGGACAAGGTTGGGGACAGGGATGAGGATAACCCGGCCCTGGGGCCGGCACAGGGATGCTGCAGCCACACCTTGGGGACAGCACAGGGACAGCCACCCCTGGGGGTGGCGACCTGTGTGTCCCCCCCCGGGTGCTCTGGCTGTTGGAGGGGGGGGGACGGGGACGACAGTACACGCCATGACCATGTGTCTGTCCCCGTGTCCCCGCTGTCCCCAACCCCGCTGTGTGTGTCCCCCCACCCTCCGCCTCCAGTGCCCGGTGCTGAAGGGGCGGGTGCAGAAGATCCTGTACTGGCGATGGGGGGAGCCGCCCCCCCCCCGTGGCCGCCCCCCCCCGGGGCCCCCCCGCCCGAGGGCCCCCCCCAGGCGCTGCAGGGCCGCTCCGAGCGCGAGTTCTTCGTCAAGTGGGTCGGGCTCTCCTACTGGCACTGCTCTTGGATCAAGGAGCTGCAGGTATTTGGGGGGGGCTACAGATCCCCCGGGGGGGGGGGGCCCCGAGACTGGGGGGCACTCATATACCCAGCCTGGGGGGGG
This sequence comes from Rissa tridactyla, assembly GCF_028500815.1. NCBI lineage: Eukaryota > Metazoa > Chordata > Aves > Charadriiformes > Laridae > Rissa > Rissa tridactyla. The sequence goes on along the minus strand of NC_071493.1, from coordinate 114,109 downwards.
GATTTGGTACTGGGGGAGCCAGATATACCCAGTTTGAGGGGGCCGTGATGCTGGGGGGGCAGCTGATGTACCCAGTTTTGGGGGGGACTTGATACTGGGGATGCTGATATACCCAGTTGGGGGGGGGCCCAGTACTGGGGGGGTCCTGATATTGGGCCCAGTTTGGGGGGCCCTGATATTGGGGGGTACCCCGTCTGCCCCCCCTTGGGGGGGCTCTGATATGGGGGGGACCCTATATACCCAACTTGGGGGCCCTGGGGCTGATGACACCCCAGTATCCCCAGCTGGGGGGGGGTCCCTGGGGCAGGTGACACCCCAGTGTCCCCATCTGGGGGGGTCCTGGGGGGGGTCCCTGGGACTGGAGACACCCCAGTATTCCCAGAGGGGGGGGTCCATGGGACAGGGGACACTCCAGTGTCCCCAGCTGGGGGGTCTCTGTGACGGGGGACACCCCAATATCCCTAGAGGGGGGGTCCTGGGGGGGTCCCTGGGACTTGGGGATACCCCAGTATTCCCAGAGGTGGGTCCCTGGGGCAGGCGACACCCCAGTGTCCCCAGCTGGAGTGTCCTGGGGGGGGTTCCCGGTCTTGGGGACACCCCAGTATCCCCAGAGTGGGGTTCCCGGGGCAGGTGACACCCCAGTGTACTCAGCTGGGTGGTCCTGGGGGGCTCCCCAGTCTTGGGGACACCCCAGTATCCCCAGAGTGGGGTTCCTGGGACTGGGGACACCCCAATATCCCCAGCTGGGTGGTCCCTGGGACAGGGGGTCACCCCGATATCCCCAGCTGGGGGGGTCCTCAGTCTTGGGGACCCCCCCCAACACTCATCCCTCGGGGACGCCGTGCTCTGCAGCGCCCCCCATCCTTGGGGCGGGGGGTGGGGGGCAGCACTCCCATTCCTCACCCTTCCAGGAGCTTTGAGGGGGGGGTGGGGGTGGGTGTTGGGGGGTGCTTCCTCCCCACCACCACTAATTTTGGGGTGCGCCCCCCCCCCCCCCCCCCCCCCCCCCCGCCCCGCAGCTGGAGATCTTCCACCTGGTGATGTACCGCAACTACCAGCGCAAGAACGACATGGACGAGCCCCCCCCCCTCGACTACGGCTCGGGGGACGACGACCCCAAGAGCGAGAAACGGGGGGCCGGGGGGGACCCCCTTTTTGGGGGGATGGAGGAGCGTTTCTACCGCTACGGCATCAAACCCGAGTGGATGACGGTGCACCGCATCATCAACCACAGGTAGGGGAGCACCCATGGGTGCCACCTGGCGACCACGGGACCCCCCCGACAGCACCCCCAAATCGGGAGGGGACGGGTGGCATCGACAGAGGGGCAGGGGAGTGCCTGGGTGGGGTTTGGGGACACTGTGGGCACCCATGGGTGCCATAAGGACACCCCCAGCATCCATCGGTGACCTTCTGTACCCAGGAGGACCCCCCAGCACCCATGGGTGCCACCTGGCGACCATGGGACCCCCTGTGGCCCCCCCAAATCGGGAGGGGACGGGTGGCATCAGCGTGGGCGCAGGGGAGCGCCTGGGTGGTGTTTTGGGGACACTGTGGGCACCCGTGGGGACGCTCTGGGCACCCTTGGGTTCCCTAAGGACACCCCCCAGCACCCATGGGTGCCACCTGGCGACCACGGGACCCCCCGTGGCACCCCCAAATCGTGAGGGGACGGGTGACATCGGCACGGGGGCAGGGGAGTGCCTGGGTGGGGTTTGGGGACACTGTGGGCACCCATGGGTGCCCTAAGGACATCCCCAGCATCCATGGGTGCTCTTCTATACCCAGGAGGACCCCCCAGCACCCATGGGTGCCACCTGCTGCCCATGGGACCCCCCTGTGGCCCCCCCAAATCGCGAGGGGATGGGTGGCATCGACATGGGGGTAGGGGAGCGCCTGGGTGGGGTTTGGGGACACTGTGGGCACCCGTGGGGACGCTCTGGGCACCTTTGGGTCCCCTAAGGACACCCCCAGCACCCATGGGTGCCCCCGGTCCCACACCGGGAGCAGTCAGGCGCTGTCCCCCACGTGACCCCCGTGTCTCTTCAGGGCGTCCCTGTCCCCGAATGACCCCACGTCCTGTCAGGGCGTCCCTGTCCCCAGGTGACCCTGTGTCCCCTCCCTGTGTCTCTGTGCCCAAGTGACTTTGTGTCCTGTGTCTCCCTGTCCCCAAGTGACCCCGTGTGACCTCTGTGTGTCCCTCTCCCCAGGTGACCCTGGGTCCCTGTCCAAGTGACCCCATGTGCCCACCGTGTCCCCAGGTGACCCTGTGTCCTCTGTGTCCCTGTCCCCGAGTGACCCCGTGTGCCCTCCGTGTGTCCCTGTCCCCGAGTGACCCCGTGTCCTGTCTATATGTCCCTGTCCCCAGGTGACCCCGTGTCCCACCTATGTGTCCCTGTCCAGGTGACCCCATGTGCCTACCGTGTCCCCAGCTGACCCTGTGTCCTGTGTGTCTCTGTCCCTGAGTGGCCCCGTGTGTCCTTGTCCCCGGGTGACCTCATGTCCTGTCTATAGGTCCCTGTCCCCAGGTGACGCCATGTCTCTTCTATGTGTCCCTGTCCCCGAGTGACCCTGTGTCCTGTCTGTGTGTCCTTGTCCTTAGGTGACCCTGCGTCCTGCGTATCCCTGTCCCCAGATGCCCCATGTCCTCTCTGTGTGTCCCTGTCCCCAGGTGACTCCTTGTCCCCATGTGACCCTGTGTCCCTGTCTGTGTGTCCCTGTCCTCATGTGACCCCATGTCCCTGAGTGGTCCCTGTGCTGGGGTGCCCGCAGTGTCTCGCTGGTGACAGCAGGTGACCCCTGGTGGCACTTGGGTGCCTTCCACATGCCTTGCTGTCACCCATGCCCTGGTGGCATGTGGCAACCCCTGGCTGTCCCCATGTCCCTGGGGGTGCCTGGTGTCCCCTTGGGTACCCGCTGTCACCCATGGGTGCTCAATGGGTGTTAACCCTGGGGCTGCTCGGTGTCTCCCTGTGGGGTGCTTGCTGTCCCTGGGGGTATTTGGTGTCCCCGGGGGTGCCTGCTGTCACCCGTGGGTGCTCTGTGTCCCTGGGGGTGCTCGGTATCCCCCCGTGGGTGCTTGTTGTCACCTGTGGGTGCCTGTTGTCCTCGGGTGCTCGTTGTCTGTCTGGTACCCGTTGTCCCCATGGTGCCCGATGTCCCCCCCTGGGTACTTTTGTCCCCTACGGTGCCCATTGTCCCCACGGTGCCTCATCCCCCCCGGGTGCTTTTGTGTCCGCCCCCCCCCGCCCCCCCCTGGTGCCCAGTGTCCCTGGGGGGATGTCCTGTGTCCTTGGGGTGCCCATTTCCCCCGTGGTGCCTGGTGTCTTTTCGGGTGCTTTTGTCCCCCCGGGTGCCCGTTGTCCCCACGGTGCCCGTTGCCCCCTGGTGCCTGGTGTCTCCTTGGGTGCTTGTGTCTTCCTAGGAGCCGAGTGTCCCCCATGGTGCCCGTTACCCCCCCGTGGTGCCCAGTGTCCCCTGATGCCCGGTGTCTCCTCGGGTCCTTTTTTCCTCCTGGGAGCTGGGTGTCCCCGTGCTGCATGTTGTCCCCATCATACCGCTTGTCTGCGCGGTGCCCGGTGTCCCCCTGGTGTCTCCTTGGGCGATTTTGTCCTCCTGGGTGCCCGTTGTCCCCACGATGCCCGTTGTCACCCACTGCCCGGTGTCTCCTCGGGCGATTTTGTCCTCCTGGGTGCCCGTTGTCCCCGTGATGCCCGTTGTCACCCACTGCCCGGTGTCTCCTTGGGTGCTTTTGTCCTCCTGGTGCCCGTTGTCCCTGCGATGCCTGTTGTCGCCCGGTGTCTCTTTGGGTGCTTTTGTCCTCCTGGGTGCCTGTTGTCCCTGTGGTGCGCATTGTACCTGCGGTGCCCGGTGTCTCCTCAGGTGCTTTTGTCCTCCTGGGTGCCCATTTTCCCCGCGATGCCTGTTGTCACCCGGTGCCCGGTGTCTCCTCAGGTGCTTTGGTCCTCCTGGGTGCCCGTTGTCCCCGTGATGCCCGTTGTCACCTGGTGCCCAGTGTCTCCTCGGGTGCTTTTGTCCTCCTGGGTGCCCGTTGTCCGCGCGATGCCCATTGTCCCCCGCGGTACCCCGGTGTCTCCTTGGGCGCTTTTGCTCTCCTGAGTGCCCATTGTCCCTGTGGTGCCTGTTGTCCCCGCGGTGCCCGGTGTCTCCTTGGGCGCTTTTGTCCTCCTGGGTGCCTGTTGTCCCCCGCGGTGCCCGGTGTCTCCTTGGGTGCTTTTGTCCTCCTGGGTGCCCGTTGTCCCCATGATGCCCATTGTCACCTGGTGCCCAGTGTCTCCTCGGGTGCTTTTGTCCTCCTGGGTGCCTGTTGTCCCCGTGATGCCTGTTGTCACCCGGTGCCTGGTGTCTCCTTGGGTGCTTGTCCTCCTGGGTGCCCGTTGTCCCTGTGGTGCCTGTTGTCCCCGCGGTGCCCGGTGTCTCCTTGGGTGCTTGTCCTCCTGGGTGCCCGTTGTCCCTGTGGTACCTGTTGTTCCCACGGTGCCTGGTGTCTCCTTGGGTGCTTGTCCTCCTGGGTGCCCGTTGTCCCTGTGGTACCTGTTGTCCCCGCGGTGCCCGGTGTCTCCTTGGGTGCTTGTCCTCCTGGGTGCCCGTTGTCCCTGTGGTACCTGTTGTTCCCACGGTGCCTGGTGTCTCCTTGGGTGCTTGTCCTCCTGGGTGCCCATTTTCCCCGCGATGCCTGTTGTTAGCTGGTGCCCGGTGTCTCCTCGGGTTCTTTGGTCCTCCTGGGTGCCTGTTGTCAGCCGGTGCCCAATGTCTCCTCGGGTGCTTTTGTCCTCCTGGGTGCCCGTTGTCCCCGTGGTGCCTGTTGCCCCCTGGTGCCTGTGGTCTCCTCGGGTGCTTGGTGCCCCCCCCGGTGCCCCCCGGTGTCCCTGGCGCCGGGAGCCGGGGGTGACGCCGTGCCGCGCAGCGTGGACCGGAAGGGGCAGTACCACTACCTGGTGAAGTGGCGGGACCTGCCCTACGACCAGGCCACCTGGGAGGAGGACGAGATGCCCATCCCCGACTACGACCTCCACAAGCTGGCCTACTGGAAGCACCGGTGAGGGACACGGGGGACACTGCGGGGACATGGGGGGACACGGGGACACGCCTACTGGAATCACGGGTGAAAGACATGGGGGGTGATGAGAACACTGTTGGGGACATGGGGACGTGGCTGCTGGACGCACTGGTGAGGGACATGGGGATGCAGGGGGGGGACATGGGGGGAACCTGGGGACATGCCCGCTGGAAGCCCCGGTGAGGGACATGGGGACACAGGGGGGTCATGCGGGGACGTGCCTGCTGGAAGCACCGGTGAGGGACATGGGGACACTACGGGGACATGGGACGTGGGGACATGCCTACTTGGAAGCACCAGTAAAGGACATGGGGATGCGGGGGGGGGTGACAGGAGGACATGGGGGGGACACAAGGACATGGGGATGTGGGGACATGGGAGGACCTGGGGACACGCCTACTGGAACCACGGGTGAAGGACGTGGGGGACGCAGAGGGGACGTAGGAGGACACAGGGATGTGTCTACTGGAAGCGCCGGTGAGGGACGTGGGCAGGGGGACATGGGGACAAGGCTACTGGAAGCACTGGTGAGGCTGGGGATGGCGGGGGGGGACAACACATGGGGACACGGGGACCTGCCTACTGGCCGTGTGCCCCTGTGTCCCCGTGAGTCCCCCAGTGTCCTCATGCTGCCACGTGTCCCTGCGTTGTCCCCGTGTCCTCATGTCTGCATGTGTCCCCTGTCCCCTCTGTCCTCCCATGTCATCCCCCATGTCCCCCGTGTGTCCTCTCCCTGCCTGGTGTCTTGTGTCCCCCCCCCCCCCCCCCCCCCCGTCCCTGTCCCCTCCGCTGTCCCCATCTCCCCATCCCTCCCGGTGTCCCCATGTCCGCCTGCCTCCCTCTGTGTCCCCGTGTCCCCCCTGTATCCTTGTGTCTTATTCGTGTCCTGTCTCTCCCTGGTGTCCCCCGTGTCCCCGTCCCCCCTGGTGTCCCCGTGTGTCCCCCGATGTCCCTGTGTCCCCAGGGAGGTGTTCATGGGGGAGGACCCGGCCCAGCCCCGGCGCTACAAGAAGAAGAAGAAGGAGACGCCGGGGGAGGGACCCCCCGACTCCCCCACCAACGACGTGAGTGCCCCCACCCCTGGGCACCCCCCGGGGACCCCTGGGTTCCCCCCCACCTCTGGGGCCCCCCCCCGGGACCCCTGGTGCCCCCCAATTCGTGGGTCCCCCCCCATGGACCCTTCCCATTGGACCCTTGGGTCCCCCCGGGCCCTTCATGTCACTAATTACCCCCTGGGGGCCACAGGGGGGGTTTGATGGCCCGGGCACCTGGGTCCCCTGGGACCTCTCTGTCATCAATTACCCCCTGGGGGGCCATGGGGGGGTTCGATGGCCTGGGCACCTGGGTCCCCTGGGACCTCTCTGTCATCAATTACCCCCTGGGGGGCCATGGGGGGGTTCGATGGCCTGGGCACCTGGGTCCCCTGGGACCTCTCTGTCATCAATTACCCCCTGGGGGGCCATGGGGGGGTTCGATGGCCCGGACACCTGGGTCCCCTGGGACCTTCATGTCATTAATTACCCCCTGGGGGGCCATGGGGGGGTTCGATGACCCGGGCACCTGGGTCCCCTGGGACCTTCATGTCACTAATTACCCCTTGGGGGGCCATGGGGGGGTTCGATGGCCCGGACACCTGGGTCCCCTGGGACCTTCATGTCACTAATTACCCCCTGGGGGGCCATGGGGGGGTTCGATGACCCGGGCACCTGGGTCCCCTGGGACCTCTCTGTCATCAATTACCCCCTGGGGGGCCATGGGGGGGTTCGATGGCCTGGGCACCTGGGTCCCCTGGGACCTCTCTGTCATCAATTACCCCCCTGGGGGGCCATGGGGGGGGTTCGATGGCCTGGGCACCTGGGTCCCCTGGGACCTCTCTGTCATCAATTACCCCCTGGGGGGCCATGGGGGGGTTCGATGGCCCCGGACACCCTGGGTCCCCCTGGGACCTTCATGTCATTAATTACCCCCTGGGGGGCCATGGGGGGGGTTCGATGGCCCGGACACCTGGGTCCCCTGGGACCTCTATGTCACTAATTACCCCCCTGGGGGGCCATGGGGGGGTTCGATGACCCGGGCACCTGGGTCTCCTGGGACCTCGATGTCATTAATTATCCCCTGGGGGCCATGGGGGGGGTTCGATGGCCTGGACACCTGGGTCCCCTGGGACCTCTATGTCACTAATTACCCCCTGGGGGGCCATGGGGGGGGGTTCGATGGCCCGGGCACCTGGGTCTCCTGGGACCTCGATGTCATTAATTATCCCCTGGGGGCCATGGGGGGGTTCGATGGCCTGGGGCACCTGGGTCCCCTGGGACCTCTATCCCCCTGGGGGGCCATGGGGGGGGTTCGATGGCCTGGGCACCTGGGTCTCCTGGGACCTTCATGTCACTAATTACCCCTTGGGGGGCCATGGGGGGGTTCGATGGCCCGGACACCTGGGTCCCCTGGGACCTTCATGTCACTAATTACCCCCTGGGGGGCCATGGGGGGGTTCGATGGCCTGGGCACCTGGGTCCCCTGGGACCTTCATGTCACTAATTACCCCCTGGGGGGCCATGGGGGGGTTCGATGGCCTGGACACCTGGGTCACCTGGGACCTCGATGTCACTAATTATCCCCTGGGGGCCATGGGGGGGTTTGACAGCCCGGATGCCTGGGTCCCCCACTCAGTGACACCCCCCCCTCCCCTTCCCCGGCAGCCGACGGTGAAGTACGAGACGCAGCCGCGGTTCATCACGGCCACGGGCGGCACCCTGCACCTCTACCAGCTGGAGGGGCTGAACTGGCTGCGCTTCTCCTGGGCCCAGAGCACCGACACCATCCTGGCCGACGAGATGGGGCTGGGCAAGACCATCCAGACCATCGTCTTCCTCTACTCCCTCTACAAGGAGGTGAGGTCGCTCTCAGCTGGCCACTGGTGTCTCTCACTTGGCCCCCAGCGTCTCTCACTTGGCCTCCCCCCCGGTGTCACCAGCCTGGCTCTGGTCTCCCCCGTGGCCCGTGGTGTCACCTACCTGGCTCCCGGTGTCACCTGCCTGGCCCCAGTCTCCCCCTTGGCCCACAGCATCACCAGCCTCGCCCCCACTGTCACTAGCCTGGCTCCTGATGTCACCTCCCTGGTGTCACCTGGCGTCATCTGCCTTGGCCCCTGGTGTCACCTACCTGCTTCATGGTGTCACCTGCCTGGTCCTGGTGTCTCCCCCTTGTCCCCCAGTGTCACCTGGCTGGCCCCGTCTCCCCCTTGGTCCCCGGTGTCACCCGCCTGGCCCCTGGTGTCACCTGCCTGCTTCGTGGTGTCACCTGCCTGGTCCTGGTGTCTCCCCCTTGGCCCCTGGTGTCACACGCCTCACCCTGGTGTCACCTACCTGCCTCAGTGTCACCTCCCTGGTCCCCAGTGTCACTCACGTGGTCCCCAATGTCACCCGCCTGCTTCATGGTGTCACCCCCCTGGCCCCTGGTGTCACCCGGCCAGCCTAGGCATCACCTGCCTGGCCCCTGCCGTCACCTTCCTGATCCTGGTGTCACCTGCTTGGGCCTTGGTGTCACCCATCTGGCCCCAATGTCACCTGCCTTGTCCTGGTATCTCCCACCTGGTCCTTGTGTCACCTGCCTGGCACGCACTGTCCCCATGTCCCACAAGGACCCTGTGCCACACTGTCCCCGTGTGCCACAAGGACCCTGTCCCACACTGTCCCCGTGTGCCACACTGTCCCCATGTCCTCCAAGGACCCTGTCCCACACTGTCCCCGTGTGCCACACTGTCCCCATGTCCTCCAAGGACCCTGTGCCACACTGTCCCCGTGTGCCACACTGTCCCCATGTCCCACAAGGACCCTGTCCCACACTGTCCCCGTGTGCCACACTGTCCCCATGTCCTCCAAGGACCCTGTCCCACACTGTCCCCATGTCCCACAAGGACCCTGTCCCACACTGTCCCCGTGTGCCACACTGTCCCCGTGTCCCACAAGGACCCTGTCCCACACTGTCCCCATGCACCGCACTGTCCCTGTGTCCCACAAGGACCCTGTCCCACACTGTCCCTGTGTCCCACAAGGACCCTGTCCCATGCCGCCCCCCCCATCCCCCTGTGTCACATTGTCCCCACGTCCCCCAAGGGCCCCATCCCCGTGTCCCCGTGTGACGCGCTGTCCCCCAGGGCCACACCAAGGGCCCGTTCCTCGTCAGCGCCCCGCTCTCCACCATCATCAACTGGGAGCGGGAGTTCCAGATGTGGGCCCCCGCCTTCTACGTCGTCACCTACACCGGGGACAAGGACAGCCGGGCCATCATCCGCGAGAACGAGTTCTCCTTCGATGACAACGCCATGAAGGGGGGCAAGAAGGCCTTCAAGATGAAGGTGAGATGGACGCCAGGGTCCCCTCGTCAGCGGGTGGGGGGGCGGCACCCAGACACCTGGGTCCCCACGGGATTGGGGTCCCGGGGGTGACATGGACATCGGGGTCCCGGGGGTGATGTGGACACCGGGGTCCCGGGGGGGTGGTTGGGGTGACCTGGACATTGGGGTCCCAGGGAGTCAGGGTGGCCTGATATTGGGGTCCTGGAGGGGGGGGGGTCAGGGTGCCCCAGATACTGGGGTGCTGGGGGACTGGGATGCCCCAGAGATGGGGGTCCCTGGGGTTTGGGTGTGCTGGGGTGCCAGGGGGTTGGGGTTCTGGAGGGTCAGGGTGTCGCAGGGTCAGGGGGATTGGGGTGCCGGCGGAGGGGGGTGGTCAGGGTGTCGGGGTGCCCCACATGCCAGGGGATCGGGGTGCTGGGGTGGGGGTGCAAGGGATTGGGGTGCCCTGGCTGCCGGGGTCCCCGGAGGGGGGGGTTAAGGGTGCTGGGGTGCCCCAGCTGCTGGGGTCCCAGGTGGTCAGGGTGCTCCGGACACCGGGGTCCCAGGGGAAATTGGGGTGTTGGTGTGGCCAGATGCCGGGATCCTGGGGGGTGACAAAGCAGGGGGTCGGGGTGCCGGGGGGGGGGGGTGGTGGGGCGGTTAGGGTGGTTGGCGGGGGGGGTCTGGGTGTCCCAGGTGCCAGGATTCCAGGAGGGATTGGGGTGCTGGGGTGGCCACATGCTGGGGGGTCAGGGTGCCCAGGATGCCGGGGTGGGGTGGGGGTGTGGGATCGGGGTGTCGCAGGGTCCCCGGGGGGGTCGGGGTGTCGCAGGGTCCCCAGGGGGGTCGGGGCGCCAGAATGAGGTGAGGGTGCTGGGATGGCCAGATGCTGGGGGGTCGGGGTGCCCCGGCCACCCGAATCCTGGGTGGGGGCCGGGGCTGGGGGGGATGCAGGGGCTTGGGGGTACCCCGGGGCCACCCCTGGGTGCTGACGGCCGCGACAGCGGGAGGCGCAGGTGAAGTTCCACGTGCTGCTGACGTCCTACGAGCTGATCACCATTGACCAGGCGGCGCTGGGCTCCATCCGCTGGGCCTGTCTGGTGGTGGACGAGGCCCATCGCCTCAAGAACAACCAGTCCAAGGTGCCCGGACACTGGGGTCCCGTGGGGGGGGGTGGGGAGGGGAGGGGAGGGGCCAGAACACCTGGGTGGGGGGCACCCAGTTGCCTGGGTCCACTGGGAAGGGCGCCTGGACACCTGGGTCACAGGGGTTAGGGGGCACCCGGATGCCTGGGGCCACCGGGAAGGGCTCCCAGACACCTGGGTCCCCGGGGTGGGGGGCACCCAGATGCCTGGCTCCTCAGGGTGGGGGGCACCCAAATGCCTGGGGGTCCACTGGGTGCTGTTGCAGGGCGGGGGGGGGGGGGGGGGCGTGTGTGTGTGTGTTCCCCAGACATCGGGGTCCCTGGGCGCTCTGGGAGCGTAGGGGGTGCTCTGGAGTCCTGGGGGTGCCTTCGGTGGGATCAGGGGGTCGATTCCGGATGCCGGGCTCCGTGAGTGGGATCGGGGAGCGGGGGGGGGGGGGTCTCTCCCAGATGCTGAGGTTCACGGGTGCCATGGGTGGGACTGGGGGGGTCTCTCCTGGATGCTGAGGTCCGTGGGTAGGATCGGGGTGGGGGGGGTCTCTCCCGGACGCTGGGGTCTGTGGGTGGGATTGGGGGGATCTCTCCCGGACGCTGGCGTCTGTGGGTGGGACTGGGGGCGGGGCGGGGGGGGGGGGCTCTCTCCCGGACGCCGGGGTCCGTGGGTGACGCCCCCCCAGTTCTTTCGGGTGCTGAACGGGTACAAGATCGAGCACAAGCTGCTGCTGACGGGGACCCCGCTGCAGAACAACCTGGAGGAGCTTTTCCACCTCCTCAACTTCCTCACCCCCGAGCGCTTCAAGTACGTCCCCCGATGTCCCCTTCTGTCCCCTCGTGTCCCCCTCTGTCCCCTCCCCTTCCCCAGCATCCCCTATCTCCCCCCCCACCTTGTGCTCTCCACCCCCTGCATCCACTCACATCCCTGCGTTACTGGGGTGTCCCTGTCCCCCTGTGTCCCCCAGCGTCCCCTGCTGTCCCCTCCCCTCCCCCAGGGTCCCCCCCCTCCATTCCCATCTCCCCCTGCTCCTTTGCCCCACCACATCATGGCCGTCCCTGTGTCCCCCCATGTCCCAGCCATCCCCACATCCCCCATCCCATGTGTGTCCCCCATGTCCCCTCCGTGTCACGATTGTCCCCATGTCCCCACGCCCCTGCATCCCACTGCATCCCGGCTGCCCCTGCGTCCCCTTGTGTCACGACTGTCCCCATGCCCCTTCACCCCGCCGCGTCATGGCTGTCCCCACATCTCCCCACATCACGGCCATCCACATCCCTGTCCCCGTGTCCCTCTGCCGCGCCCCCCCCACCCACCCCATGTCACATTGTCCCCTCCCCCCAGCAACCTGGAGGGCTTCTTGGAGGAGTTTGCCGACATCTCCAAGGAGGACCAGATCAAGAAGCTCCATGACCTGCTGGGTCCCCACATGCTGCGGCGCCTCAAGGCCGACGTCTTCAAGAACATGCCGGCCAAGACCGAGCTCATCGTCCGCGTGGAGCTCAGCCCCATGCAGAAGTACGCCGGACGCCTGGGTCCCGGGGCGGGGGGGGGGCGGCGCTGGGGGGGAGGCACCCCGACACCTGGGTCCCCTGGGATGGGGTGCACCTGGATGCCTGAGTCCACGGGAGGAGGGTGCACCCGGACACCGGTGTCCATGGGAGTCAGTGTTGGAGCTCGTTGTGTGGAGCTCAGCTCCGTGCAGACGTTTGCCGCGGTCCCCTGGGTGCTTGGGTCCCTGGACACCGGGGTTCCCTGGGATGGGGTGCACCTGGACACCCGAATCCATGGGAGAAGGGTGCACCTGGGAACTGATGTCCATGGGAGTCATTGCTGGTGGAGCTCGTTGTGTGGAGCTCAGCTCCATGCAGACGTTCGCTGCGGTCCCCTGGGTGCTTGGGTGCCCGGATGCCTGGGTCCCCGGGAATGGGGTGCACCCGGACACCCAAATCCATGGGAGAAGGGTGCACGTGGGAACTGGTGTCCATGGGAGTCATTGCTGGTGGAGCTCGTTGCGTGGAGCTCAGCTCTGTGCAGACGTTCGCTGCGGTCCCCTGGGTGCTTGGGTGCCCGGATGCCTGGGTCCCCCGGGACGGGAGGTGGCCAGACACCTGGGTCCCCGGGGATGGGGTGCACCCGGATGCCTGAGTCCATGGGAGGAGGGTGCACCTGGGAACTGGTGTCCATGGGAGTCAGTGTTGGAGCTCGTTGTGTGGAGCTCAGCTCCATGCAGACGTTCGCCGCGGTCCCCTGGGTGCTTGGGTCCCTGGACACCGGGGTTCCCTGGGATGGGGTGCACCTGGACACCCGAATCCATGGGAGAAGGGTGCACCTGGGAACTGATGTCCATGGGAGTCATTGCTGGTGGAGCTCGTTGCGTGGAGCTCAGCTCCATGCAGACGTTCGCTGCGGTCCCCTGGGTGCTTGGGTGCCCGGATGCCTGGGTCCCCCAGGACGGGAGGTGGCCAGACACCTGGGTCCCCGGGGATGGGGTGCACCCGGACGCCTGAGTCCATGGGAGGAGGGTGCACCCGGACACCGGTGTCCATGGGAGTCAGTGTTGGAGCTCGTTGTGTGGAGCTCAGCTCCATGCAGACGTTTGCCGCGGTCCCCTGGGTGCTTGGGTCCCTGGACACCGGGGTTCCCTGGGATGGGGTGCACCTGGACACCCGAATCCATGGGAGAAGGGTGCACCTGGGAACTGATGTCCATGGGAGTCATTGCTGGTGGAGCTCGTTGCATGGAGCTGAGCTCCACGCAGACGTTCGCTGCGGTCCCCTGGGTGCTTGGGTGCCCGGATGCCTGGGTCCCCCGGGACGGGAGGTGGCCAGACACCTGGGTCCCCGGGGATGGGGTGCACCCGGACGCCTGAGTCCATGGGAGGAGGGTGCACCCGGACACCGGTGTCCATGGGAGTCAGTGTTGGAGCTCGTTGTGTGGAGCTCAGCTCCATGCAGACGTTTGCCGCGGTCCCCTGGGTGCTTGGGTCCCTGGACACCGGGGTTCCCTGGGATGGGGTGCACCTGGACACCCGAATCCATGGGAGAAGGGTGCACCTGGGAACTGATGTCCATGGGAGTCATTGCTGGTGGAGCTCGTTGTGTGGAGCTCAGCTCCATGCAGACGTTCGCTGCGGTCCCCTGGGTACTTGGGTGCCCAGATGCCTGGGTCCCCCAGGACGGGAGGTGGCCAGACACCTGGGTCCCCTGGGATGGGGTGCACCCGGACACCCAAATCCATGGGAGAAGGGTGCACCTGGGAACTGGTGTCCATGGGAGTCATTGCTGGTGGAGCTCGTTGTGTGGAGCTCAGCTCTGTGCAGACGTTCGCTGCGGTCCCCTGGGTGCTTGGGTGCCCGGATGCCTGGGTCCCCCAGGACGGGAGGTGCCCAGACACCTGGGTCCCCAGGGATGGGGTGCACCCGGACGCCTGAGTCCATGGGAGGAGGGTGCACCCGGACACCGGTGTCCATGGGAGTCAGTGTTGGAGCTCGTTGTGTGGAGCTCAGCTCCGTGCAGACGTTTGCCGTGGTCCCCTGGGTGCTTGGGTCCCTGGACACCGGGGTTCCCTGGGATGGGGTGCACCTGGACACCCGAATCCATGGGAGAAGGGTGCACCTGGGAACTGATGTCCATGGGAGTCATTGCTGGTGGAGCTCGTTGTGTGGAGCTCAGCTCCATGCAGACGTTCGCTGCGGTCCCCTGGGTGCTTGGGTGCCCGGATGCCTGGGTCCCCGGGAATGGGGTGCACCCGGACACCCAAATCCATGGGAGAAGGGTGCACGTGGGAACTGGTGTCCATGGGAGTCATTGCTGGTGGAGCTCGTTGTGTGGAGCTCAGCTCTGTGCAGACGTTCGCTGCGGTCCCCTGGGTGCTTGGGTGCCCGGATGCCTGGGTCCCCGGGAATGGGGTGCACCCGGACACCCAAATCCATGGGAGAAGGGTGCACGTGGGAACTGATGTCCATGGGAGTCATTGCTGGTGGAGCTCGTTGCATGGAGCTGAGCTCCACGCAGACGTTCGCTGCGGTCCCCTGGGTGCTTGGGTGCCCAGATGCCTGGGTCCCCCAGGACGGGAGGTGTCCAGACACCTGGGTCCCCGGGGATGGGGTGCACCCGGACACCCAAATCCATGGGAGAAGGGTGCACCTGGGAACTGGTGTCCATGGGAGTCAGTGTTGGAGCTCGTTGTGTGGAGCTCAGCTCCATGCAGACGTTCGCCGCGGTCCCCTGGGTGCTTGGGTCCCTGGACACCGGGGTTCCCTGGGATGGGGTGCACCTGGACACCCGAATCCATGGGAGAAGGGTGCACCTGGGAACTGGTGTCCATGGGAGTCATTGCTGGTGGAGCTCGTGTGCTTGGGTCCCCGGACGCCTGGGTGCCCCAGACGGGGGGAGGGGAGGCTCCCGGACACGTGGGTCCCACCGAACTCCCCGTAGGAAGTACTACAAATACATCCTGACGCGCAACTTCGAGGCGTTGAACTCGCGGGGCGGCGGGAACCAGGTGTCGCTGCTCAACATCATGATGGACCTGAAGAAGTGCTGCAACCACCCCTACCTCTTCCCCGTCGCAGCCATGGTGGGCACCGCGGGGACGCCGGAGGGGGGACGTGGGGGCACGGAGGGGTTGGAGGAATGGAGGGGATAGAGGGACGTGGGACATGGTGGGATGTGGGGACAGGGAGGGGTTGGAGGGATGCGAAGGGATAGAGGGATGTGGGATGGAGGGACATGGGGACGTGCTGGGACATGGAAGGGTTGGAGGGATGTGGGATGGAGGGACATGGGACCTGGGGACGTGGTGGGACGTGGGGACGTGGAAGGGTTGGAGGGATGTGGAGGGATATGGGACTTGGGGACATGGGGACAGGGAGGGGTTGGAGGGATGTGAAGGGATAGATGTGGGATGGAGGGACATGGAGGGGACATGGTGGGACGTGTGGACAGGGAGGGGTTGGAGGGATGTGGAGGGATGTGGGATGGAGGGACATGGAGGGGACATGGGGACAAGGTGGGACGTGGGGACAGGGAGGGGTTGGAGGGATGTGGAGGGATGTGGGATGGAGGGACATAGGACATGGGGACGTGGTGGGATGTGGGGACAGGGAAGGGTTGGAGGGATGTGGGATGGAGGGACATGGGACGTGGGGAAATGGTGGGACGTGGGGATGTGGAAGCGTTGGAGGGATGTGGAGGGAGATGGGACTTGGGGATGTGGCGGGACATGGGGACGGGGGGGGTTGGAGGGATGTGGAGGGAGATGGGACTTGGGGACATGGTGGGACATGGAGGGGTTGGAGGAATGCAGAGGGGACAGAGGGACTTGGGGTGAAGGGATGTGGAGGGGACATGGGGACATGGAGGGGTTGGAGAGGTGTGGGAGGGATGGAGGGACATGAGATGGAGGGACGTGGGACGTGAGGACATGGTGGGACATGGGGACATGGAGGACGGAGGAACGTGTAGGGGACATGGGGACATGGAGGAACATGTAGGGGACATGGTGGGACAGGGGGACGTGGAGGGGTTGGAGGGATGTGGGGGAACACGGGGACGTGGAGAGATATGGGAGACATGGGACAAAGGGACATAGGGTGGAGGAACGCGGAGGGGACAGCAGGACATGGTGGGGACATGGAGCAGTTGGAGGGACGTGGAGGGGACAGAGGGACGTGGGGTGGAGGGACATGGAAGGACATGGTGGGCCGTGGGGACACGGAGTGGTTGGAGGGGCGTGGAGGGGACGGGGGGACATGGTGGGACACGGAGAGGTTGGAGGGACATGGGACGGGTGCATGTGGTGGAGGGACGCGGAGGGGACAGATGGCGGGACAAGGTGGAGGGACATGGTGGGGACAGGGACACGAGGGGACAGAGAGACGTGGGCCACGGGGGGGACGCAGGCTGGAGGCACGTGGAGGTGACGCAGAGGGGACGGAGCGGGGTGGGCAGGGGGACACAGAGGGAGGCGGGGTGGAGTCTGGGGGACGTCAGGCGCCACCGGGGGCCGTTGAGGTGACGTCCCTGTCCCCAGGAGTCCCCGAAGCTGCCGAGCGGCGCCTACGAGGGGGGGGCCCTGATCAAGGCCTCGGGGAAGCTGCTGCTGCTGCAGAAGATGCTGCGGAAGCTGAAGGAGCAAAACCACCGGGTGCTCATCTTCTCCCAGGTGGGACCCCCAGGGACCCCCCCGGGACCCCCCCAGCACCCACAGCCCCCCCCCAGAGCCACCGGGTGCTCATCTTCTCCCAGGTGGGACCCCCAGGGACCCCCCCGGGACCCCCCCAGCACCCCCAGCCCCGCCCCCAGAGCCACCGGGTGCTCATCTTCTCCCAGGTGGGACCCCCAGAGACACCCCCCGGACCCCCCCAGCACCCACAACCCCCCCCCAGAGCCACTGGGTGCTCATCTTCTCCCAGGTGGGACCCCCAGGGACCCCCCCGGGACCCCCCCCCAGCACCCACAGCCCCCCCCCAGAGCCACCGGGTGCTCATCTTCTCCCAGGTGGGACCCTCAGGGACACCCCCCGGACCCCCCCAGCACCCACAGACCCTCCCAGAGCCACTGGGTGCTCATCTTCGCCCAGGTGGGACCCCCAGGGACCCCACCGGGACCCCCCCAGAGCCACTGGGTGCTCATCTTCGCCCAGGTGGGACCCCCAGGGACCCCCCCAGCACCCACAGCCCCCCCCAGAGCCACCGGGTGCTCATCTTCTCCCAGGTGGGACCCCCAGGGACCCCCCCGGGACCCCCCCAGCACCCCCAGCCCCCCCCCAGAGCCACCGGGTGCTCATCTTCTCCCAGGTGGGACCCCCAGGGCCCCCCCGGGACCCCCCCAGCACCCCCAGCCCCCCCCCAGAGCCACCGGGTGCTCATTTTCTCCCAGGTGGGACCCCCCAGGGACCCCCCCCAGCACCCACAGCCCCCCCCCCAGAGCCACTGGGTGCTCATCTTCTCCCAGGTGGGACCCCCAGGGCACCCCCGGGACCCCCCCCCCAGCACCCACAGCCCCCCCCAGAGCCACTGGGTGCTCATCTTCTCCCACGTGGGACCCCCAGAGCACCCCCAGGACCCCCCCCCCCAGCACCCACAGCCCCCCTCAGAGCCACCGGGTGCTCATCTTCGCCCAGGACCAGGACACACCCCCCCGTCCCCGGGGACCCCCCAGAGACACCCATTCCACATCTCCAGCATCCCTCGTTAATCCCAGTCTAACCAGTACCAGGTCCCCCAGCACCCCTGGGTCCTCCCAGTCTGACCAGCGCCCATCCCAGCCTTGCTGGGCCCTCCCAGTGTAACCAGTGCCAGGTGCCCCAGCACCCCTGGGTGCTCCCAGTCTAACCAGCGCCAGGTGCCCCCAGCACCCCGGGGCCCTCCCAGTGTAACCAGTACTGGGTCCCCCAGCAGCCCTGGGTGCTCCCAGTCTGACCAGTGCCCATCCCAGCCACCCCTGGGTGCTCCCAGTGTAACCAGTACGAGGTCCCCCAGCACCCCTGGGTCCTCCCAGTCTGACCAGTGCCTGTCCCAGCCCTCCCAGGTTCTCCCAGTCTGACCAGTGCCCATCCCAGCCCCACTGGGCCCTCCCAGTGTAACCAGTGCCGGGTCCCCCAGCAGCCCTGGGTGCTCCCAGTCTGACCAGTGCCTATCCCAGCCCTCCCAGGTCCTCCCAGTCTGACCAGTGCCCATCCCAGCCTTGCTGGGTCCTCCCAGTGTAACCAGTGCCAGGTGCCCCAGCACCCCTGGGTGCTCCCAGTCTGACCAGTGCCCATCCCAGCCACCCCTGGGTGCTCCCAGTGTAACCAGTACGAGGTCCCCCAGCACCCCTGGGTCCTCCCAGTCTGACCAGTGCCTATCCCAGCCCTCCCAGGTCCTCCCAGTCTGACCAGTGCCCATCCCAGCCTTGCTGGGTCCTCCCAGTGTAACCAGTGCCAGGTGTCCCAGCACTCCTGGGTGCTCCCAGTCTGACCAGTGCCCATCCCAGCCACCCCTGGGTGCTCCCAGTGTAACCAGTGCCGAGTCCCCCAGCAGCCCTGGGTGCTCCCAGTCTGACCAGTGCCTGTCCCAGCCCTCCCAGGTTCTCCCAGTCTGACCAGTGCCCATCCCAGCCCCACTGGGCCCTCCCAGTGTAACCAGTGCCGGGTCCCCCAGCAGCCCTGGGTGCTCCCAGTCTGACCAGTGCCTATCCCAGCCCTCCCAGGTCCTCCCAGTCTGACCAGTGCCCATCCCAGCCTTGCTGGGTCCTCCCAGTGTAACCAGTGCCAGGTGCCCCGGCACCCCTGGGTGCTCCCAGTCTGACCAGTGCCCATCCCAGCCACCCCTGGGTGCTCCCAGTGTAACCAGTACGAGGTCCCCCAGCACCCCTGGGTCCTCCCAGTCTGACCAGTGCCTGTCCCAGCCCTCCCAGGTTCTCCCAGTCTGACCAGTGCCCATCCCAGCCCCACTGGGCCCTCCCAGTGTAACTAGTGCCAGGTCCCCCAGCAGCCCTGGGTGCTCCCAGTCTGACCAGTGCCTGTCCCAGCCCTCCCAGGTCCTCCCAGTCTGACCAGTGCCTATCCCAGCCTTGCTGGGTCCTCCCAGTGTAACTACTGCCGGGTCCCCCAGCGCCCCTGGGTGCTCCCAGTCTGACCAGTGCCCATCCCAGCCCCACTGGGTCTTCCCAGTCTAACCAGCGCCAGGTCCCTCAGCACCCCCGGGTGCTCCCAGTCTAACCAGTGCCCGCAGATGACGAAGATGCTGGACCTGCTGGAGGATTTCCTGGACTACGAGGGCTACAAGTACGAGCGCATCGACGGGGGCATCACGGGGGCCCTGCGCCAGGAGGCCATCGACCGCTTCAACGGTAGGACCCCGGCGTCCGGGGGCACCGTGGCGGTGGCGGGGGGGGAGGGGGGGGCACGATCCGGGTGTCCGGGTAGGGGGGGGACCCCAGTGTCCGGGAGGACCCAGGTGTCCAGGGGGGGATTCGGGCTTGGGGGGCACCCGAGTGTCCGGGGGGCACCTGGGTGTCCAGGGAGGGACCCAGGAGTTCAGGGGAGACCCAGGTTTTTGGGGGGGACACTCAGGTATCCCGGGGGGGGGACGACACTCGGGTGTCCTGGGAGGGACCCAGGCCTCCAGGGGGAGGCATCCAGGCCCTGCACCCCTCCTCAGGCAGGATGGGGGAGACCCCCCCCCCATCCTCAGGGTGCTTTCGGGGTGTGTGTGGGGGGCAATTTCCCTGGGTGTGGTGATATTGGGGGGGGGGGGATAAGACAGAGGGGTTTGGGGGATCCGGGGTTTAAGGGGGTGGCACCGGAGAACGGAGGGGGGGGCTGGACCCCACACTGACCGTGGGGGGGCAGTGGCAGTGGGTTTGGGGGTTCCTGGGTTTTTGCGGGGGGGCAGCATCGGGGAATTGGGAATTGGTCGGGGGGGGGGTGTCCCAGGTTTGGGTGGGCTGAACCCTATGTTGACACTGGGGGGGGCAGTGCCAGGGAGTCTGGGGGGCGAGCACCGGGGAACTGGGCGGGGGTGGGGGGGGAAACCAGGGAATTGGGGGGGGGTCCCGTGTCTGGGGGGGGCGGCTCCCCCCGCTGACGCCGGGGGGGCAGCGCCGGGGGCGCAGCAGTTCTGCTTCCTGCTGTCGACGCGGGCCGGGGGCCTCGGCATCAACCTGGCCACCGCCGACACCGTCGTCATCTTCGACTCCGACTGGAACCCCCACAACGACATCCAGGTCTGTCACCGCCCCCGCCCCCGGCATCACCCCCCCGGCGTCACCCGCCCTGTGCCCCATCACCCATCCTAGGACCCTGTCACCCCCCCCGCCCCCATCACCCATCCCAGCACCCTGTCACCCCCGCCGCCCCCATCACCCATCCCAGCACCCTGTCACCCCCGCGTCGTCACCCAGCCTGCACCCTGTCACCCATCCCAGCACCCTGTAACCCCCCCCATGCTCAGTCACCCATCACAGCACCCTGTGGCACCCCTGATGTCACCCGGCCCGCACCCCGTCACTCCCCCCACGCCCTATCATTCATCCCAGCACCCTGTCACCCCCGCGACATCACCCGGCCTGCACCCTGTCACCCATCCCAGCACCCTGTAACCCCCCCCATGCTCAGTCACCCATCACAGCACCTTGTCACCCCCCCGATGTCACCCGGCCCGCACTCCGTCACTCCCCCCATGCCCTATCATTCATCCCAGCACCCTGTCACCCCCGCGACGTCACCCAGCCTGCACCCTGTCACCCATCCCAGCACCCTGTAACCCCCCCCATGCTCAGTCACCCATCACAGCACCCTGTGGCCCCCCCGATGTCACCCGGCCCGCACCCCATCACTCCCCCCATGCCCTATCATTCATCCCAGCACCCTGTCACCCCTGCGACATCACCCAGCCTGCACCCTGTCACCCATCCCAGCACCCTGTAACCCCCCCCCATGCTCAGTCACCCATCACAGCACCCTGTGGCCCCCCCGATGTCACCCGGCCCGCACCCCGTCACTCCCCCCACGCCCTATCATTCATCCCAGCACCCTGTCACCCCCGCGTCGTCACCCGGCCTGCACCCTGTCACCCATCCCAGCACCCTGTAACCCCCCCCCATGCTCAGTCACCCATCACAGCACCTTGTCACCCCCCCGATGTCACCCGGCCCGCACCCCGTCACTCCCCCCATGCCCTATCATTCATCCCAGCACCCTGTCACCCTCGCGACGTCACCCGGCCTGCACCCTGTCACCCATCCCAGCATCCTGTAACCTCCCCTGTGCTCAGTCACCCATCACAGCACCCTGTGGCCCCCCCCGATGTCACCCGGCCCGCACTCCGTCACCCCCCCCCACGCCCTATCATTCATCCCAGCACCCTGTCACCCCCCACAGTGTCACCCACCCTGCACCCTGTCACGCATCACAGCACCTTGTCACCCCCTAGGCGTCACCTGCTCTGTACCCTGTCACCCATCACAGCACCCTATGGCCCCCCCCCAGCGTCACCCGCCCCACACCCTGTCACCCATCCCAGCACCCTGTCACCTGCCCAGCATCACCCGCCCAGCACCCTGTCACCTGCCTGATGTCACCCATCCTGACACCCTGTCACCTCTCTAGCATCACCCATCCATCCTAGCACCCTGTCACCCACCCAGCATCACCCACCTGGCACCCTGGCACCTGTCCGGTGTCACCCATCTGGCACCCTATCGCCCACCCCAGCACCCTGTCACCCACCCAGTGTCAGCTGCCCAGCACTCTGTCACTGACCTGACACCCTGTCACCCACGTGGCCCTATGTCACCCACCCCAGCACCCTATCAACTCCTTGGTGTCACCCATCTGGCACCCTGTCACACACCCAGTGTCACCCACCTGGCGTTACCCTTGGCACCCTGTCACCCACCTGGTGTCGTCCACCTGGTGTCACCCACCCCGCACCGTGTCACTTGCCCGGCATCTCCCACCCAGCACCGTGTCACCCATCCTGATACCCCCCGTCCCCAAGCCTCCCCCCATTTCTCCCGCCCTGTCCCTGTGTCCCCCACTGTGTCCCTGTCCCTCGCTGCCACCGCAGCCCCCACCGCTGTGTCCCTGCTCCGGTGTGTCCCCTGCCACCGTGTCCCTTCTCTGATGTCCCCCTCACCGTGTCCTCCACCACAGTGTCCCTACTGATGTCCCCTGTCACATCTCCCACCGCCACGTCCCTGCTCTGATGTCCCCCTCACCGTGTCCCCCACCGCCGTGTCCCTGCTCTGATGTCCCCCACCGCCGTGTCCCTGCTCTGATGTCCCCCTCACTGTGTCCCCCACCGCCGTGTCCCTGCTCTGATGTCCCCCTCACCGTGTCCCCCACCACAGCATCCCTACTGATGTCCCCCTGTCCCTGACCACCATTTCCCTGCCCTGATGTGTCCCCTTCTCTGACGCGTCCCCGTCCCCACAGGCCTTCAGCCGGGCGCACCGCATCGGCCAGGCCAACAAGGTGATGATCTACCGGTTTGTCACCCGGGCGTCGGTGGAGGAACGCATCACGCAGGTGGCCAAGCGCAAGATGATGCTGACGCACTTGGTGGTGCGCCCGGGGCTGGGCTCCAAGGCCGGCTCCATGTCCAAGCAGGAGCTTGATGACATCCTCAAGTTTGGCACTGAGGAGCTCTTCAAGGACGAGAATGAGGGTCAGCACCCGACGGGGTTGGGGATGGGTGGGACGGGTTGTGGTGGGACACGGGAGGCTGCGGTGGAACGTGGGAAGCTGTGGTGGGACGTGATGAGATGTGGGAGGCTGTGATGGGCCCTGGGAGGGTATGGTGGGAAGTGGTGGGACGTAGGAGGCCGTGGTAGGACATGGCAGCCCATGATGGGCTGTGACTGGGCTTGCAAAGCCATGATGGGACGTGCAAGGTCATGATTGGGCCGTGATGGGTCGCACAAAGCCATGATGGGATGTGCACAGTCACAGTGGGGCCGTGATGGGTCATGCCAGAGCCATGATGGGGTATGCAAGGTCATGGGAGGACTCATGTTGAGGCACTTTGAGCTGTGTCAGGCCATGTTAGGTCATGTTGGACCATACTGGGCCACGCTGGATCGTGTTGGACCACCATATTGGACTGTGTTGGTCAATATTGGGCCGTGTCGGGCCATGTCAGGTCATGTTGGGCCGTGTGAGGCCATGTTGGACCATATTGGACTGTGTTGGTCAATATTGGTCCGTGTTGGGCCATGTCAGGTCATGTCAGGTCATGTTGGGCCATGTCAGGTCATGTTGGGCCGTGTTGGTCAATATTGGTCCGTGTTGGGCCATGTCAGGTCATGTTGGGCCATGTGAGGCCATGTTGGACCATATTGGACTGTGTCGGGTAATGTCATGCCACGTTGGGGTGTACTGGGCCCTGCTGGACCATGTTGGGCCATGCTGGGCTGTATGAGGTCATGTCGGGCCGTGTTGGACTGTGTTGGGTGATGTCGGGCTGTACTGGGCCATACTGGACCATGTTGGGCCGTGCCAGGCTGTACTAGGTCATGTCAGGCCGTGTTGGAGCACGTTGGGCCGTGTGAGGCTGTGTTGGGCCATGTTGGACCATATTGGACTATGTTGAGTGATATCAGGCCATGTTGGGCTGTGCTGGGTCATGTTGGGCTGTGTTGGGCCATGTTGGAGCATGTTGGGCTGTACTGGACCATGTTGGGCCATGCCAGGCTGTACTAGGTCATGTCAGGCCGTGTTGGAGCACGTTGGGCCGTGTGAGGCTGTGTTGGGCCATGTTGGACCATATTGGACTATGTTGAGTGATATCAGGCCATGTTGGGCTGTACTGGGCCATACTGGACCGTGTTGGGCCATGTGAGGCCATGTCAGACCGTATTGGGCCATGTTGG
Source organism: Rissa tridactyla (assembly GCF_028500815.1). Taxonomy (NCBI): domain Eukaryota; kingdom Metazoa; phylum Chordata; class Aves; order Charadriiformes; family Laridae; genus Rissa; species Rissa tridactyla. Next base: position 90,196 of record NC_071493.1, on the reverse strand, counting down.
GCTGTATTGGACTGCGTTGGGTGATGTCAGGCCATGTCGGGCTGTACTGGGCCATACTGGACTGTGTTGGACCGTGCCAGGCTGTACTAGGTCATGTCAGGCCGTGTTGGAGCATGTTGGGCCGTGCGAGGCCATGTTGGGCCACGTTGGACCATATTGGACTGTGTTGGGCCATGTTGGGCGGTACTGGGCCATGCTGGGCTGTACTAAGTCATGTTGGACCATGGTGGGTTGTGTGAGGTCATGTTGGGCCATATGGGGCCATGCTGGACCACGTTCGATCATGTTGGACTGTGCTGGGCCATGTTGGGCTGTACTGGGCCATACTGGACCTTGTTGGGCCGTGCTGGGCTGTACTAGGCCGTGTCAGGCCACGTTGGTCCATGTTGGACCATATTGGTTCGTGTTGGGCTGTACTGGGCTGTACTGGACCATGTCAGGCCATACTGGGCCGTACTAGGTCATGTCAGGCCACGTTGGGCCGTGTTGGGCTGTGTGAGGCCACGTTGGACCACGTTGGCCGTGGTGGAGCATTCCAAGGCCATGGTGAGCCGTGCCAGGCCCTGCTGGACCAAGTCAGGCCGTGTCAGCAGCGTGTCGCCGGCGCAGGGGACAACAAGGAGGAGGACAGTAGTGTCATCCACTACGACAACGAGGCCATCGCCCGCCTGCTGGACCGTAACCAGGATGCCACCGACGATGCCGATGTGCAGAACATGAACGAGTATCTCAGCTCCTTCAAGGTGGCCCAGTACGTTGTGCGGGAGGAGGACAAGGTACGCCCGGGGGATGGGGACGATGGAGATGGTGGAGGTGGGAACGATGGAGATGATCGAGACGGGGATGGGGACAGTTGGGATGATGGAGATGGTGGAGATGGGGATGATGGAGATGATAGAGACGCTGGGGATGGGGGCAATGGAGATGATGGAGGTGGAGACACTGGGGATGATGGAGGTGATGGAGATGGAGATGATGGGGACAGTGGGGACAATGGAGATAGGGATGGTGGAGGTGATGAAGGTGGGGACAATGGGGCTCATGGAGATGGGGATACTGGAGATGATGGAGATGGAGATGATGGGGACAGCGGGCACGATGGAGGTGTAGACGATGGGCACGATGGAGGTGTAGACGATGGGCACGATGGAGATGAGTATGATGGGGATGATGAAGATGATGGAGGTGTTGAGCATGATGGACGTGGAGGTGATGGAGATGGGGGGTGGTGGGAGACGATGTGAGATGGGGAGATGTGATGGACGATGTGAGATAGAGCTGGGGGCTCTGGAGACCTGGTGGTGGCAACCTCAGGCCACCGGGGTTTCTGCGGGTGCCCTGGGTGGCCGCTGAGGGTGTGTGTCCCGGCAGATCGAGGAGATCGAGCGGGAGATCATCAAGCAGGAGGAGAACGTCGACCCCGACTACTGGGAGAAGCTGCTGCGGCACCACTACGAGCAGCAGCAGGAGGACCTGGCGCGCAACCTGGGCAAGGGCAAGCGGGTGCGCAAGCAGGTCAACTACAACGACGCCGCCCAGGAGGACCAAGGTGGGCACTGGGAAGCACTGGGAAGGTACTGGGAGACACTGGGATGCACTGGGAAGGTATTGGGAGGCACTGGGAGGACGTGGCGCACAACCTGCGTGAGGACAAGTGGGTGCGCAAGCAGGTCAACTACAGCGATGCCGCCCAGGAGGACCAAGGTGGGTACTGGGAGGCACTGGGAAGGTACTGGGAGGCACTGGGAGGACCTGGAGCACAACCTGGGCAAGGGCAAGCGGGTGCACAAGCAGGTCAGCTACAACGATGCCGCCCAGGAGGACCAAGGTGGGCGCTGGGAAGGTACTGGGAGGGCGCTGGGAGGCACTGGGAGACACTGGGAAGGCGCTGGGAGGCACTGGGAGACACTGGGAAGGAGCTGGGAGGCACTGGGAGGACCTGGAGCACAACCTGGGCAAGGGCAAGTGGGTGCACAAGCAACGATGCCACCCAGGAGGACCAAGGTGGGTGCTGGGAGGCACTGGGAGGGTGCTGGGGGACACTGGGAGGGTGCTGGGGGACACTGGGAAGGTACTGGGAAGGTGCTGGGAGGCACTGGGGGAACCTGGAAGGATGCTGGAACACACTGGGAGTTACTGGGAGGGGTTCTGATGCACTGGGCACCCTTTCCCAGGAGAACTGGGATGGGTACAGGGTAACTGGGGGCACTGGGAGACACTGGGAAGGTGCTGGGAGACGCTGGGTAGGGTACTGGGACACACTGGGAGGGCACTGGAGCAGACTGGGAGTCACTGGTACGGTACTGGGGCGCATTGTGAGACTGATTAGGTACTGGAGCAGACCGGGAGGCACTGGTAGGGTACTGGGAGGCACTGGGAGGAGTCCCGGCGTGCACTGGGGTACCCACACCCAGGAGGACCAAGGTGGGTGCGGTGCAACTGGGAGTACTGGAGGGTACTGGGATGTTCATCAGGAGGCACTGGGACAGACTGGGAGGGCACTGGGACAGACTGGGGAGGATTTTAACGTACTGGGTGCCCGCACCCAGGAGGACGGAGGTGGGTACGGGTGAACTGGGAGAACTGGGAGGCAGTGGGTGCTGTTGGTGGGGGAGTGGGAGTTACTGGGGGCGAGCTCTGTCGGTACTGGGAGGATACTGGGACGGACTGGGAGGCACGGTGCAGGGGGGGGTCAGGGTGCGGGGGTTCCCGGGTGCAGGGTATCCGGGTGCGGGGGTCTAGGGGTGCGGAGGGGTCGGGGTGTGGGGGTGTTGGGGTGCGGGGGGGGTCAGGGGGTCGGGGTGCGGGGGTGTCGGGGTGGGGGGGGGTCGGGGTGGGGGGTGTTGGGGTGCGGGGGGGTCGGGGTGCGGGGGGGTCAGGGTGCGGGAGTGCGGGGGGGTCGGGCTGGAGGGGTGTCAGGGTGTTGGGGTGCGGGGGGGTCGGGGTGTTGGGGGGTGTCGGGGGGCAGGCAGGGGGTCGGGGTGTGGGGGGGTGCAGGGTGTCAGGGTGTTGGGGTCCAGGGAGGGTCAGGGTGGGGGGGTTCCCGGGTGCGGGGGTATTGGGGTGTTGGGCGTCGGGGTGTGGGGGTACCCGGGTGGGGGGGTGCTAGGGGGCAGGGGGTCAGGGTGCGGGTGTTCCCGGGTGTGGGGGGGGTCAGGGGGTCAGGGTGGGGGGGGGTCAGGGTGTTGGGGTGCAGGGTATCGGGGTGTGGGGGTACCTCGGTGGGGGGGTGTCAGGGGGCAGGGGGTCAGGGTGCAGGAGTTCCCGGGTGTCGGGGTGTAGGGGGTCAGGGTGTGGGGGGTCAGGGTGTCAGGGTGTGGGGGTGTCGGGGTGCGGGGTCCGGGTGCTGACGCCCCCCACTCCCCCCCCCCAGACAACCAGTCCGAGTACTCGGTGGGCTCCGAGGAGGAGGACGAGGACTTCGACGAGCGGCCAGAGGGTGAGTGGCCCCCGTGGCCCCCTCGTGTGGCCCCTCTGTGGCCCCCTCGTGTGGCCCTTCCGTGTCCCCTCTGTGTCCCCTCCACGTCCCACATCCCCCCCCCATGTCCCTGCATGTCCCCTCTGCGTTCCCTTCGTGTCCCCTCCCGTGTCCCCTCCCGTGTCCCCTCCCGTGTCCCCTCCCGTGTCCCCTCATGTCCTTCCGTCTCCTCCCGTGTCCCCTCCTGTGTCCCCTCTGTTCTGACACGTGTCCCCTCCGTGTCCCACATCCCCCACATCCCTGCACGTCCCCTCTGCGTCCCCTTCATGTGCCCCCCCTGTGTCCCCCCATGTTTCCTGAGTCCCCTCTGTGTCCCCTCCCGTGTCCCCTGATGTCCTTCCGTCTCCTCCTGTGTCCCCTCTGTTCCAACGTGTGTCCCCTCCTGTCCCCTCTTTTCTGACGCGTGTCCCCTCCGTGTCCCACATCCCCCCACATCCCTGCATGTCCCCTTTGTGTCCCCCCCCAAGTGCCCCCATGTCCCGTTTATGTCCCCCCTGTGTCCCCCCATGTCCTCTCTGTGTCCTTCTGTCCCCCCGAGTCCCCCCCGGGGTCCCCTTTGTGTCCCCTCATGTCCCCTCATGTCCTTCCATCTCCTGTGTCCCCTCTGTTCCAACACGTGTCCCCCCAAGTGTCCCCCATGTCCCCTCATGTCCTTCTGCGTCCCCTCTCTGACCCACCATGTCACCTCTTTGTCCCCCTGTGTCCCCCCCACGTATCTTGTGTCCCACTGTCCCCCCCCCATGTCCCCTCTGTGTGCCCCCCATGTCCCCTCTGTGTGCCCCGTGTCCTCATGTCCCCTTGTGTCCCCTTGTGCCCCCTCTGTGTCCTGGCGGGGGGGGGGTTAGGTGCCCTTGGGTGGGGGGGTCAGGGTACCTCATGGGGGAAGGCGGGTCAGAGCGTCCCAAGGGGGGGGTGTCCCAAGGTGGGGGGGGTGTCAGGGTGTTGAGGGGGGGGTCAGGGTGCCCCGAGGAGGGGCATCACGATGCTCTGGGGATGGGGGGGGGGGGGGTTAGGGTGCCCTGGAGTGGGGGTCGGGGTGCCAAGGATGGGTGCTGAGCCCCCCCCCTCGCCCCCCCAGGCCGGCGTCAGTCCAAGCGGCAGCTGCGGAACGAGAAGGACAAGCCCCTGCCCCCGCTGCTGGCCCGGGTGGGGGGCAACATCGAGGTGGGGACCCCGAGGGGGGGGGTCACTTGGACACCGGGGTCCGGTGGGGGGGGGGCGGGGGGGGGGCAACGTCTGGACACGGGGGTCCCCAGGGTGCCTGAACGCCAGCGTCCCCAAGGGCACCTGGACACCTGGCCCTGCTCCGGGGGGAGGTTGGGGGGGTGCCCGGATGCCTGGGTCCGTCCGTGTCCCCCCCCCACCACGCTGGGGTCGTGTCCCCCCCGGATGCTGGGGTCCCCCTGAACACCTGGGTCCCCCCCCCCCACACACATGTCCTCACGGATGCCGGGGTTCCCCCAGACCCACGTGTGTCCCCCCTGGATGCTGGGGTCCCCGAACCCCCTGTGACACCGCCCCCCCCCCCCCCAGCTGCTGGGGTCCCCTCAGCCACCCATGACACCCCCCCACCCCCCCCACCGGCACACCCATGTGCCCCCCTGCCCCATGTGGGGGTCCCCCCCCCAATCACCCATGTCCCCAGTGGCCACCTGGGTCCCCCCACCCACCCATGACACACACCCCCCCCCCCCCCCCCCGGGACACCCATGTGTCCCCCCCCGTGTCTCCTATACTGGGGTATCCCTGCACACCCATGTCCCCTTGTCGTCCCCCCCCCCAACTCACCCATGTCCCACCTGGGTCCCTCCACCCACCCGTGACCCCCCCCAGCACACCCATGTCCCCCCCCCGCCCCATGCTGGCGTACGCCCCCCACACCCATGTCCCCCTGTCCCCCCCCCTCACTCACCCATGTCCCCCCTGGCCACCTGGGTCCCCCCACCCCCTTGTGACCCCCCCCCCCCCCCGCCGCCTCCCCCCAGGTACTGGGCTTCAACACGCGGCAGCGCAAGGCCTTCCTGAACGCGGTGATGCGGTGGGGGATGCCCCCCCAGGACGCCTTCACCTCCCAGTGGCTCGTCCGCGACCTGCGCGGCAAGACCGAGAAGGAGTTCAAGTAGGTGACAGCGGGGACAGGCGGCGGCACGGGGGACAAGGTGGTGGCACCAGGGACGGGAAATTGTGTCAGGGACAGGCGGTAGCACTGGGGACAGGGGGGGGCATCGGGGACAGACGGTGGTGTTGGGGACAGGCGGGTGGCGTCAAGGACAGATGGTGGTGTTGGGGACAGGCGGTGGCATCAGGGACAGGGAATTGTGCCAGGGACAGGTGGTGACACCGGGGACAGGTGGTGGCACTGGGAACAGGGAGCGGTGTCAAGGACAGACAGTGGTGTTGGGGACAGGCAGTGGTGTCAAGGACAGGTGGTGACACCAGGGACAGGTGGTGGCACTGGGAACAGGCAGTGGTATCAGGGACAGGTGGTGGCACCAGGAACAGGCGGTGGTGTTAGGGACAGGTGGTGGTGTCAAGGACAGATGATGGTGTTGGGGACAGGTGGTGGCACCGGGTACAGGAAAATGTGTCAGGAACAGGCAGTGGTGTCAAGGACAGGCGGTGGCATCAGGGACAGGTGGTGGCACCGGGTACAGGAAAATGTGTCAGGAACAGGCAGTGATGTCAAGGACAGGCGGTGGCATCAGGGACAGGTGGTGGCACCGGGTACAGAAATTGTGTCAGGGACAGGTGGTGACACCAGGGACAGGTGGTGACACCAGGGACAGGTGGTGGCACTGGGAACAGGCAGTGGTGTCAAGGACAGGCGGTGGCATCAGGGACAGGCGGTGACACCAGGTACAGGAAATTGTGTCAGGGACAGGTGGTGACACCGGGGACAGGCGGTGGCGTTGGGGACAGGCGGTGGCATCAGGAACAGGTGGTGGTGTCAGGCACAGGTGGTGGTGTCAAGGACAGATGATGGTGTTGGGGACAGGTGGTGGCACCAGGTACAGGAAAATGTGTCAGGAACAGGCAGTGGTGTCAAGGACAGGCAGTGGCATCAGGGACAGGTGGTGGCACCGGGTACAGAAATTGTGTCAGGGACAGGTGGTGACACCAGGGACAGGTGGTGGCACTGGGAACAGGCAGTGGTGTCAAGGACAGGCGGTGGCATCAGGGACAGGTGGTGGCACCGGGTACAGAAATTGTGTCAGGGACAGGTGGTGACACCAGGGACAGGTGGTGGCACTGGGAACAGGCAGTGGTGTCAAGGATAGGCGGTGGCATCAGGGACAGGCGGTGACACCAGGTACAGGAAATTGTGTCAGGGACAGGTGGTGACACCGGGGACAGGCGGTGGCGTTGGGGACAGGCGGTGGCATCAGGAACAGGTGGTGGTGTCAGGCACAGGTGGTGGTGTCAAGGACGGATGATGGTGTTGGGGACAGGTGGTGGCACCAGGTACAGGAAAATGTGTCAGGAACAGGCAGTGGTGTCAAGGACAGGCGGTGGCATCAGGGACAGGTGGTGGCACCGGGTACAGAAATTGTGTCAGGGACAGGTGGTGACACCAGGGACAAGTGGTGGCACTGGGAACAGGCAGTGGTGTCAAGGACAGGCGGTGGCATCAGGGACAGGCGGTGACACCAGGTACAGGAAATTGTGTCAGGGACAGGCGGTGACACCGGGGACAGGCGGTGGTGTTGGGGACAGGCGGTGGCATCAGGAACAGGTGGTGGTGTCAGGCACAGGTGGTGGTGTCAAGGACAGATGATGGTGTTGGGGACAGGTGGTGGCACCAGGTACAGGAAAATGTGTCAGGAACAGGTGGTGGCACTGGGAACACGCAGTGGTGTCAGGGACAGGCGGTGTCCCCAGGGAGAGGTGGTGGCATCAGGGACAGCCAGTGGTGTTGGGGACAGGCAGTGGCACCAGGGACATGCAGTGGTGTTGAGGACAGGTCGTGGCATCAGGGACAGGCAGTGGCACTAGGTACTGGAAATTGTGTCAGGGACAGGTGGTGACACCGGGGACAGGTGGTGGCACTGGGAACATGCAGTGGTGTTGAGGACAGGCGGTGGCATCAGGGACAGGTGGTGACACCAGGTACAGGAAATTGTGTCAGGGACAGGCAGTGACACCGGTGACAGGCAAGGGTGTCGAGGATAGGCGGTGGCACCAGGGACAGGCGGTGGCACCAGGGAGAGGTGGTGGCATCAGGGACAGCCAGCGGTGTTGGGGACAGCCAGTGGCACCAGGGACAGGCAGTGGTGTTGAGGACAGGTGGTGGCATCAGGGACAGGCGGTGGCACTGGGGACAGGAAACTGTGTCAGGGACAGGTGGTGGCATCAGAGACAGGCGGTGGTGTCGAGGACAGGTGGTGGCATCAGGGACAGGCGGTGGCACTAGGTACTGGAAATTGTGTCAGGGACAGGTGGTGACACCGGGGACAGGTGGTGGCACTGGGAACAGGCAGTGGTGTCAAGGACAGGCAGTGGCGTCAGGGACAGGCGGTGGTGTTGGGGACAGGTGGTGGCATCAGGGACAGGCGGTGGCACTAGGTACCAGAAATTGTGTCAGGGACAGGTGGTGACACCGGGGACAGGTGGTGGCACCAGGGACATGCAGTGGTGTCAAGGACAGGTGGTGGCATCAGGGACAGGCGGTGGCACTAGGTACCAGAAATTGTGTCAGGGACAGGTGGTGACACCGGGGACAGGTGGTGGCACTGGGAACAGGCAGTGGCGTCCGGGACAGGCGGTGGTGTTGGGGACAGGTGGTGGCATCAGGGACAGGCGGTGGCGTCAAGGACAGATGATGGTGCTGGGGACAGGCGGTGACACCAGGGACAAGTGGTGGCACTGGGAACAGGCAGTGCTGTTGGGGACAGACGGTGGTGTTGGGGACAGGCGGTGGCACTGGGAACAGGCAGTGGTGTTGGGGACAGACGGTGGTGACACCAGGGACAGGCAGTGTCACTGTGGACAGGCGGTGACACCGGGGACAGGCAATGGTGTTGAGGACAGGTGGTGGCACCAGGGACAAATGGTGGCACTGGGACAGGTGGTGACACCAGGGTGGGGCAGGAGGGAGGGGGACACACGTGTGTCCCCGTGTCCTCATGTTGTCCCCCAGTGTTCCCATCTGGGTCCTTTTGTCCCCACGTTCTCCCCGTGTGTGTCCCCGTGTGTGTCCCCGTGTTCTTACGCCCTCATGTTGTCCCCCGTGTCCCCCCGTGTGTCCCTCTATCCTTTGTCCCCATGCATTTCCCCATGTCCTTTGTTGTCACGGTGTCCCCCGCGTGTCTGCGTGTCCCCCTGCGTGTCCCCAAGTCCCTCCGTTTGTCCCCACATCCCCAGATCTTTATGTCCCCCTGTGCCTGTGTGTCCCCGCCGTGTCCTTGTGTCCCCTGTCCCCACAGTCCTGTGTATGTCCCTGTGTCCCCATGTCCCCGTACGCATCCCCGTGTCTCTCTGCGTGTCCCCATGGCCCCATGTGGCCTCACATGTCCCCTTGTGTCCCCAGGTAGCTCCACACGTCCCCCTGTTGTCCCCGTGGTCCCGTGTCTTCCGTGTCCTCGTATGTCCCCATCTTTTTGTGTCCTTGTGCGTCCCCCCTCGTCCCATGTCCCTGTCCCCCGTGTTCTTATGTCCCCACCAACCCGTGTCACTCCGTGTCCCTGGGTGTCCCCATGTGTCCCCGTCTTCCCTTGCCCCTGTGTATCCATCGTCCCATGTCCCCGTGTGTGTCCCCAATGTCCTCGTGTCCCTGCGTGTCGTCTTCCCGTGTGCTCCCACGTCCCCGTCCCCCGTATCCCTCTGCACCTCCCGTGTCCCTGTGTGTCCCCGTGTGTCCCTGTCATCCCGTGTCACTCTGTGTACCCGCCAAGTCCCTGTGCCCCGCATGTCCCCGTGTGTCCCCATCGTCCTGTGTCCCTCTGTGCCCCGCCATGTCCCTGTCTCTCAATCTTCCCATGTCCCCGTTGTCCCTTGTCCCTCAGCGTCCCCCATGTCCCCGTGTGTCCCCCTGCCGCGTGATGAGCCCTTACTCAGCCGAGCGCCATCGCTGTCGGTTTTCCTGGGGACCGGACGAGCCCGTGTCCCCCTCACCCCGACACAGAGTCACCCCCGGGGTCCCCATGTCCCCTCGGGGGGCCGGGTCTGGCCCAGGGGACGCCAAGAGCGGTGGCAGGACCCGGCCAGAGCTGGCACAGTCCAGGACGGGCGCTGTGATGAGGGGACAGGCTGATGGCGCGGGGACATTGGGGACACTGGGGTCAGGGATACGGGGGACACTGGGGACAGGGCCCCTGGAGATGGGGACACTGGGGACAGGGACCCCAGAGGACAGGGACGGAGACCCAGGGATGGGGACTATGGGGACAGGGGACACTGGGGATGGGAGCTATGGAGACAAAGGACACTTGGGACAGGGACGGGGACTCTGTGGAGGGAGACTCTGGGGACAAGGGACCCTGGGGACAGTTGTATGGGATCAAGGGACGCTGGGGACAGGGACCTTGGGGATGGTGACAGGGACCCTGAGAATGGGGTCTGTGGGGACAAGACCTTGAGGACAGGGACAAGGGACGTTGGGGACGGGGACCCTGGGAACGGGGACTGTTGGGACAAGACCTTGACAACAGGGACAAGGGACTTTAGGGATGGGGACTGTGGGGACAAGGGACCTTGGGGACCGGGACCTTAGGGATGGGGACCCTGAGGATGGGGTCCATGGGGACAAGGGACCTTGAGGACAGAGACCCTGGGGACGGGGGTCTGTGGGGACAAGGGCCCCTGGGGACAGGGACCTCAGGGACAGAGATCCTGAGGATGGGGACAAGGGCCCCTGGGGATGGGGACCTTGGGGACAGGGACCCTGGAGATGGGGTCTGTGGGGACAAGGGCCCCTGGGGATGGGATCTATGGGGACAAGCCCCCCTGGGGGACCCGGGGGGAGTGCCAGCGGCAGGCGGTGGCCCTGAGCGTGTCCCCCAGGGCCTACGTGTCCCTCTTCATGCGTCACCTCTGCGAGCCGGGGGCCGACGGCTCCGAGACCTTCGCGGACGGGGTCCCCCGGGAGGGGCTCTCGCGGCAGCAGGTCCTGACCCGCATCGGCGTCATGTCCCTCGTCAAGAAGAAGGTACGTGGACCACTGCCCCCCCCCCCTCCCCGGGACACCTGGGGTCCCCTCTGTCACCTCCTTCCCGGACACCTGGGTCCCCTGTGTCACCCCCTCCCAGATGCCTGAGTCCCCAGGTCCCCCGTGCCACCCCTTCCTGGGTACAGGGGTCCCCTCTGTCACCCTTCCCGGACCCCCGGGTCCCTGTATGGGTGGTTGGGGGGGTGCAGCCCCCGGACACCCGGGTCCCCTCTGTCACCTCCCGCCCTGACCCCTGGGTCCCCTGTGTCACCCCCTCCCGGATGCCTGAGTCCCCAGGTCCCCCGTGCCACCCCTTCCTGGATACAGGGGTCCCCTCTGTCACCCTTCCCGGACCCCCGGGTCCCTGTATGGGTGGTTGGGGGGGTGCAGCCCCCAGACACCTGTGTCCCCTCTGTCACCTCCTGCCCTGACCCTCGGGTCCCCTGTGTCACCCCCTCCCGGATGCCTGGGTCCCCCCTGGACCCCAGGGTCCCCCATGCCACCCCCTCCTGGACACCTGGGTCCCCTGTGTCACCCTTCCCGGATGCCTGGGTGTCCCCCTGACCCTTGGGTCCCTGTGTGGGTGGTTGGGGGGTGCAGCCCCAGATGCCTGGGTGTCCCGTCCCCCCCCCCCCAACCCCCGTGTCCATGTCTGTCCCCCCCCCCCCCTCCAGGTGCAGGAGTTCGAGCACATCAATGGGCGCTGGAGCCTGCCCGAGCTGGCCCCGGAGCCCAGCGCCGACTCCAAGCGCTCCTCCCGCGCCTCCTCCCCCGCCAAGACCTGCCCCCCCAGCCCCGAGCAGAGCGGCCCCCCCACGCCCGGCCCCCCCACGCCCGGTACGGGGACAGGGGGGGAGATACGGGAACAGGGGATGGGGTTGAGGGACGTGGGGGACAGGGACACGGGGATGGGATGGGGGGGAAAGGGGGACAGGATGGGGATACAGGGATGGGGGGGACATGGGTTAGGGATGGGGACAGGGACACGGGGATGGGATGGTGGGGGAAGGGGACAGGATGGGGATACAGGGATGGGGGGGACAGGGAATTGGGGACATGGGGGACAGGGGATGGGGTGTGGGAACAGGATGGGGATACAGGGATGGGGGACATGGGATGGGGACATGGGGACAGGGATGGGGGACATGGGATGGGGACATGGGGACAGGGACACGGGGATGGGATGGGGGGGAAGGGGACAGGATGGGGATACAGGGATGGGGGACATGGGTTAGGGATGGGGGCAGGGACACGGGGATGGGATGGGGGGGAAGGGGGACAGGATGGGGATACAGGGATGGGGGGGACATGGGTTAGGGATGGGGACAGGGACACGGGGATGGGATGGTGGGGGAAGGGGACAGGATGGGGATACAGGGATGGGGGGGACAGGGAATTGGGGACATGGGGGACAGGGGATGGGGTGTGGGAACAGGATGGGGATACAGGGATGGGGGACATGGGGACAGGGATGGGGGACATGGGATGGGGACGTGGGGACAGGGACACGGGGATGGGATGGGGGGGAAAGGGGGACAGGATGGGGATACAGGGATGGGGGGGACATGGGTTAGGGATGGGGACAGGGACACGGGGATGGGATGGTGGGGGAAGGGGACAGGATGGGGATACAGGGATGGGGGGGACAGGGAATTGGGGACATGGGGGACAGGGGATGGGGTGTGGGAACAGGATGGGGATACAGGGATGGGGGACATGGGGACAGGGATGGGGGACATGGGATGGGGACATGGGGACAGGGACACGGGGATGGGATGGGGGGGAAGGGGACAGGATGGGGATACAGGGATGGGGGACATGGGATGGGGATGGGGACATGGGGACAGGGACACGGGGATGGGATGGGATGAGGGGTGGAAGGGGGAAAGGATGGGGATACAGGGATAGGGGCCAGGGGATGGGGACATGGGGACAGGTGATGAGGGGACACAGGGGACAGGATGGGGGACCTGGGATGGAGATGGGGACATGGGGGACAGGGTGGGATGGGGACATGGGGACACAGGGGACAGGATGGGGACTGGGGCTGGGGACATGGGGGACAGGGTGGGCTTGAGACACATGGGACATGAGGGACAAGGGATGGGGACAGGGGCATGGGGACACAGGGGACAGGCTGGGGACATGGGGACACGAGGGACGGGATGGGGACAGGGACACAGATATGGGGAACAGGATGGGGATACAGGGTTGGGGGACATGGGACAGGGACGCAGGGGACACGAGGGGCAGGACATGGGGATGGGGGACAAGGGACATGGGGTGGGGACAAGGGGCACATGGGACAGGGACATGGGACTGGGATGGGGACACGGGGAATGGGACAGGGAGTGGGGGGACGGGGGACATGGGGACATTTGGGACAGGGTGCGGGGATGGAGCTGTGAGGACACGGGGCAAAGGGGACAAGGACACTGGGGACAGAGCGTGGGGACACGGGGATGCGGGGACAGGCCTGGGGACATGGGGGGCACAGGGACATGGGCAGGGTGCTGGGGACACCCCACGTCCCCGTGTCCCCATGTGCTAACGTCCCCTGTCCCCAGCCACGCCGGCGCCCAGCGAGCGCGGGGACGGGCCAGGGCCACCCCCGGACAGGGACGACGGTGACACCAGGGACGAGAAGGACCCCAAAGGCCCCGAGAAAATGGAGACGGAGGTGGGTGACAGGGCTGTCCCCAACCCTGTCCTCCCTGTCCCCAATCGTGTCCTCCCTGCCCCTGTCCCCAACCCTGCCCCAGTCGTGTCTTCTGTGTCCCCATCCCTGTCCCCCATCGTGTCCTTCCTGTCCCCAACCCTGTCCCCAGTCATGTTCTCGTTGTCCCCAACGCTGTCCCCATCCCATCCCCACTCATGTCCCCCGGCCCCGTCTTCCTCCTCTGTCCTTGTCCCCAACCCTGTCTCTGTCCCCAGCGCTGTCCTCGCCTTCCTGTCCTTGTCCCTGTCCCCTCTCTGTCCTCTTCCCCCACCCTGATCCTGTGTCCCATCCTGTCCTTGTCCCCAACCCTGTCCCAAATCCTGTCCCTGACCCCAGTCATGTCCTCCTTGTCCCCAACCCTGTCCCTAATTGTGTCCTCCCTGTCCCCAACCCTGTCCCCAGTCGTGTCCTCCCTGTCCCCACCCCGTCCCCTTCCCACCCTTGTCCCCGTGTCCCCCCCGGTCACTCGGGGGGAACCCAGGTGTCCGGGGTGACACCGTCCCCCTGTCCCTGCAGCCTCCTGTCCCCGAGGTGCCACCGTCCCCGGGCGATGGCAGCGAGGCCGAAGGGCCGCGGAAGGGGGAGGAGGAGGAGGGACCCGGCCAGCGGGAGCCCGAGGCCGAAGGGCCCCCGGCCCGTGAGGAGCGACCAGGTGAGCCCCCCCCCTCCCCCCCCCCTCCATCCTTCCAGGGGACCCCGGCATTCGGGTGCCCCCCCCCGCCCCCGGCCCCGGCATCCATCCCTGTAGGGGCCCCAGGCGTCCAGGTGCCCCCCCCTTCCCCCCAAAATCGCCAGGGGGACCCAGGAGTCCGAGCACCCCTGTGTGTCCCTCCCCCCCCCTCCCCCCCACGCAGGTGCCGAGGCTGAGAAGGGTCCCGGGGGAGAAAAGGGTGATGAGAAACCCCCCGAGGAGGAGCCCAAGGAGCGGCCGGGGGACCCTGACCCCAAACGAGGTACCTGGGGGGGGGGTTTGGCTGGGGGGGGGGGGGCGGGGCTTAACGAAAGGGAGGCATCTGGAGCCCCTCTGCCCTTAATCTTGTCGCGTTCACTCTGAAACCTACTGATGGCTGATGGCAGCAAATGTCTTCCCGCTTCCTGGGGGGGGCCGGGGGTGGTTTGGGGGGGCTGGAGGGGGGTTGTTACATGGCGCTGACCCCCCTGCCTCCCCGCCCCCCCCCCCCCCCACGCCCCCGCGCAGAGGAGGTGAAGGCTGAGAAGGAGCCCAAGCTGGAGGCGCGCGCTAACGGCCGGCGGGACGACAAGGCCGAGAAGCCGCGCTTCATGTTCAACATCGCTGACGGTGGCTTCACGGGTGAGCGAGGGACAGAGCAGGGGACGGCGGTGGGGGGGACACGCCGGGGTTCCCGCTTACCTGACGTCCCCCCCCCCCGGCCCCTCCGCAGAGCTGCACACGCTGTGGCAGAACGAGGAGCGCGCCGCCATCTCCTCGGGGAAGCTCAATGAGATCTGGCACCGGCGCCACGACTACTGGCTGCTGGCCGGCATCGTCCTGTATCCTTCCGGCACGCCGGGGTCCCCACCGCGCCACCCCTGGGTCCCCTGGGGCACAACTGGGGTCCCCCCCACACCACATGTGGGTCCCCTTGTGGCACTCTAGGGTCCCTTTGTGTCACGCCTGGATCCCCTGGGCCACTCCAGGGTCCCCTGGGACATTCCAGGGTCCCCTTGTGGCGCTCCAGGGTCCCCTTGTGGCACACCTGGGTCCCTTTGTGGCGCTCCAGGGTCCCCTGGGACATTCCTGGATCCCCTTTGTGTCACTCCAGGGTCCCTTTGTGTCACGCCTGGATCCCCTGGGCCACTCCAGGGTCCCCTTGTGGCACTTCTGGGTCCCTTCGTGGCACTCCAGGGTCCCCTGGGACATTCCTGGGTCCCTTCGTGGCACTTCAGGGTCCCCTAGGACATTCCTGGGTCACCTTGTGGCACTCCAGGGTCCCGTTGTGTCACGCCTGTATCCCCTTGTGGCACACCTGGGTCCCCTGGGACATTCCTGTGTCCCCTCGTGCCACTCCAGGGTCCCCTCGTGCCACTCCAGGGTCCCCTTGTGGCACGCCTGGGTCCCCTGGGACATTCCTGTGTCACCTTGTGGCACTCCAGGGTCCCCTGGGACATTCCAGGGTCTCCCCGTGGCACACCCGGGTGCTTTCACCCTCCCTGGGACTGGTGGCAGTGGCAGCACCAAGGAGGGTGACACCAAGGTGGAGGTGACGTGGGGGCGGCGGTGATGTTGGGGACGGCGGTGACAGTGACACTGGGCACAGTCCTCAGGGGGAGGTGATGGAGAGGAGGCGATGTTGGGGACGTGGGGACATGGTGACCTGGTGGCAGTCCTTCGTGAGCAGCCACGACTCCATGTGCTGGGGGGGGTGACCTTGGTGATCCGGTGATGGTGACGCAGTGGCGGTGGCACAGGGACATGGTGACAGTCCTTAGTGCACAGCCCCGGCTCCACGCGCTGAACAGGGATGACGTGGCGGGGGACACTGGGGACAAGGGGTGACGCCGTGAGGGTGATGTGGTGACAGTGACACGGTGGTGGTGACACAGTGACACAGTGACGGTTCTTTATGTGGGGGTGATGAGAGGGACGCTGGGGACAGGGTGACACAGTGATAGTGACGCGGTGACGGTGACGTGGTGTTGGTGACACGGTGACAGTCCTTAGTGCGCAGCCACGGCTCTGTGTGCTGGGCGGGGGGGTGATCTTGGGACATTGAGGGGGACACCGGGGACAGGGTGACATGGTGACGGTGACACAGTGACAGTCCTTAGTGCGCAGTCACAGCTCCCTGCGCTGGAGGGGGGATGAGCTGGGGGGACAAGCGGGGAGATGCTGGGGACTGGGTGACATGGTGACAGTGGTGTGGTGGTGGCGATGCAGTGACGTGGTGACGGTGACATTGTGGTGGTGACACAGTGACGCGGTGACAGTCCTTAGCGTGCAGCCACGGCTCCGTGCGCTGGACAGGGATGACGGGGGCGGGGGGGGCATGAGAGGGACGTTGGGGACAGGGTGACGCGGTGATGGTGATGCGGCGTCTCAGTGACGGTGACATGGTGGCGGTGATGCAGTGATGGTGACAGGTGGTGGCAGTGATGCAGTGACGGTGACGAGGTGGTGACAGTGGTGTGGTGACAGTCCCTAACGTGCATCCACGCCTCCGTGCGCTGGCTGGGTGACTTGGAGCAGGACAAGGGGGATATTGGGGACAAGGTGACACGGTGACGGTGACATGGTGACGCAGCGGTGGTGACAAGGTGCACAGCCATGGCTCTGTGTGCTGAATATGGGGGGTGAGGGGGATACTGGGGACAGTGTGACACGGTGACAGTCCTTCGGGCACGGCCACGGCTCCGTGCACTGGGTGGGGATGAGAGGGTCGTTGGGGACGGGGTGACATGGTGACGGTGATGCGGTGACGCAGTGGTGCCGTGGTGGTGACAGTGCTGTGGTGACAGTCCTTAACGTGCCTCCGCGCCTCCGTGCGCTGGCTGGGCGGTGAGCTGGGGGCTGCGGGGGACAAGGTGACGCGGTGACCTGGCGATGGTGTCACAGTGACGAGGTGACGGTGACACGGTGATGTGGTGATGGTGACAGGGTGATGGTGGCACGGCGGCGGTGATGAGGTGGCAACCCTTAGCCCACAGCCACGGCTCCGTGCGCTGGATATGGGGGGGGTGCGGGGGATGTTGGGGACGGGGTGACGCGGTGACACAGTGACATGGTGACACGGTGACACGGTGACGGTCCTTAGCGCGCAGCCACGGCTACGCGCGCTGGACGGACATCCAGAACGACGGCGCCTTCGGGGTCATCAACGAACCCTTCAAGGGCGAAGCCTCCAAGGGGAACTTCCTCGAGATGAAGAACAAGTTCCTCGCACGCCGCTTCAAGGTGAGCGCACGAGGGGCTGGCGCGGGGGGGTTGGCGCGGGGGCTCGCACCAGGGGTGCGCTCGCACGGGGCTGGCGCCCGCGTGGGACTCGTGAAAGGACAGCCCTGGTGCAAGGAGAACAGGCGGCAGCTGCTTTTGCACGAGGGGCTGGCACTAAGGTTGGGCTCGTGCGAGGGCCTCGCACGAGGGCGGCTCCCATGCTGAGGGGCTTGCACCGGGACTGAGCTTGCACGAGGGTTGCATCCACGGCACTCGCACGAGGGTCAGGTTCACATGAGGGCTGGGCTTGCACGAGGGTCTGCGTACGCCGGGTTCTCGCACGAGTGCCCAGGGAGGGGGGAGGTGGCCGTGGAAAGGGGACGGGGCTTGCACGCGGGCTGCGCACGAGAGGGACATCGTGCAAGAGGCTTGTGGGTGGTGAGGCCAGTGGTGGATGCCTGGACGCCTGGATCCTCTGAGTGATGGTTGAGGCCAAGAGTTGGGTGCTCGGACATCTGGGTCCTTCTTTGGCCTTGAGGTGTGAGGTCAGAGTTGGGTGCTGGGACACCTAGGTTCTCTAAGTGATGGGTGAGGTCCAAGTTGGGTGCCCGGACATCTGGGTGCTTCCTTGGCCTTGGGTTGCAAGGTCAGAGCTGGGTGCTTGGATGCCTGGGTCCCCTCTGGGCTCTGAGTGATGGTCGAGGTCAAGAGTTGGGTGCCCAGAAGCCTGGGTCCTCTAAGTGATGGTGGGTCAGAGCTGGGTGCCTGGTCACCTGAGTCCTCTCTAGACTCTGAGTGACGGTTGAGGTCAGATTGGGTGCTCGGACATCTGGGTCCTTTCTTGGCCTTGAGGCGTGAGGTCAGAGTTGGGTGCTTGGATGCCTGGATCCTCTCTGGTCTCTGAGTGATGGTCGAGGTCAAGAGTTGGGTGCCTGGAAGCCTGGGTCCCCCAAGTGATGGGTGCCTGGTCACCTGGGTCCTCTCTGGACTCTGAGTGATGGGTGAGGTCCAAGTTGGGTGCCCGAATGTCTGGGTCCTTCCTTGGCCTTGGGTTGTGAGGTCAGAGTTGGGTGCCCGGACACTCTGGTCCTCCCTGGGCTGTGAGTGATGGTCGAGGTCAAGAGTCGGGTGCCTGGACGCTTGGATCCTCTCCGGGCTCTGGTGATGGTCAAGGTTAAGAGTTGGGTGCCCAAATGTCTGGGTCCTTCCTTGGCCTTGGGTTGCGAGGTCAGAGTTGGGTGCGCAGATGCCTGGGTCCTCTAAGTGATGGTTGAGGTCAAGAGTTGGGTACTTGGACGTCTGGGTCCTGTCTGGGCTCTAGTGATGGTTGAGGTCAGAGTAGGGTGCTTGGACACCCGGGTCCTTCCTTGGCCTTGGGTTGTGAGGTCAGAGGTGGGTGCCCAGATGCCTGGGTGCTCTAAGTGACGGTGGGTCAGAGCTGGGTGCCTGGTCACCTGGGTCCTCTCTGGGCTCTGAGTGATGGTTGAAGTCAGAGTTGAGTGCTCAGGCGTCTGGGTCCTTCCTTGGCCTTGGGTTGTAAGGTCAGAGGTGGGTGCCCGGACACGCTGGTCCTCTCTGGGCTCTGAGTGATGGTGGAGGTCAAGAGTTGGGTGCCTGGACATCTGGGTGCTTTCTTGGCCTTGGGTTGCAAGGTCAGAGTTGGGTGCCTGGTCACCTGGGTTCTCTAAGTGATGATTGAGGACAAGAGTTGGGTACTTGGACGTCTGGGTCCTTCCTTGCCCTTGGGTTGTGAGGTCAGAGCTGGGTGCTTGGATGCCTGGGTCCTCTCTGAGCTCTGAGTGATGGTGCAGGATGCTTCAAGCAGGTGCTCTTAGGAGCACGGGAGAAGGCCATCCCCACGTCCCGAAAAACGAGCCAACGGAGAAGAAGGCCAGCCTGGCTAAATAGAGAGCTTTGGGTGGACCTCAGGAAAAAAAGGAAGGCTTACGTTCTCTGGAAAAGGGATGGGCAACTTATGAGGATTATCAAGATCTAACAAAGCTATGCAGGGGGAAGATCAGAAGGACCAAAGCTCAATCAGAACTCAGCTTGGCCACTGCAGTTAAAGACAACAAGACGAGATTTTTCCAGTATATCAACAGGAAAAGGAAGACTAGGGAAAATGTAGGCCCACTGATGAATGAGACGGGTGCCCTAGTGGTGGCAGACACAGAGAAGGCGGAGTTACTGAATGCCTTCTTTTCTTCGGTCTTCGCTGCTAAAGCCGTCCCTCACGAATCCCATACCCTGGAGGCCAGGGGGAAGGTCGGGAGAGAGGAAGACTTTCCCTTAGTTGAGGAGGACCGGGTCAGAGACCACTTGGCCAAGCCGGACGTTCATAAATCCATAGGCCCTGACGGGATGCACCCGCGAGAGCTGGCAGATGTTATCGCTAGACCGCTCTCCATGGTCTTTGCAAGGTCATGGGGAACAGGAGAGGTGCCTGAGGACTGGAGGAAGGCTGACATCATTCCAATCTTCAAAAAAGGCAAGAAGGAGGAGCCAGGGAACTACAGGCCGGTTAGTCTCACCTCTGTCCCTGGGAAGGTAATGGAGTGACTCATTCTGGATGTCGTCTCCAAACACGTAGAGGAACAGGAAGCTATTGGAAGTGGTCAGCATGGATTTACCAAGGGCAAATCATGCCTGACCAATCTGATAGCTTTCTGTGATGTTATAACGGGTTGGCTGGATGAGGGGAGAGCCCTAGATGTCATCTACCTTGACCTTAGCAAGGCTTTTGACACTGTCTCCCATAAGATCCTCATTAGGAAGCTGAGGAAGTGTGGGCTAGACGAGGTGACGGTGAGGTGGATCGAGAGCTGGCTGAGTGACAGGACTCAGAGGGTTGTGACCAGCGGCACAGAGTCCAGTTGGAGGCCTGTAACCAGTGGTGTCCCCCAGGGGTCAATACTTGGTCCAATTTTGTTCAATATAGTCATTAATGACCTGGATGATGGGACAGAGTGTATCCTCAGCAAGTTCGCTGATGATACCAAGCTGGGAGGGGTGGCCGACACTCCAGAGGGCCGTGCTGCCACCCAGCGTGACCTGGACAGGCTGGAGAGCTGGGCAGAGAAGAACCTCATGAGGTTCAACAAAAGCAAGTGTAGGGTCCTGCACCTGGGGAGGAAGAATGCCAAACACCAGTATAGGTTAGGGGTGGACATGCTGGGAAGCAGCTCGGAGGAGAAGGACCTGGGGGTCCTGGTAGACAGCAAATTATCCATGAGCCAGCAGTGTGCCCTTGTCGCCAAGAAGGCCAATGGCATCCTGGGCTGCATAGGGAAGACTGTGGCCAGTAGGTCGAGGGAGGTCATTCTCCCCCTCTGCTCTGCACTGGTGAGGCCACAACTGGAGTACTGTGTCCAGTTCTGGGCTCCCCAGTTCAAGAGGGACAGGGAACTACTGGAGCGAGTCCAGCGTAGGGCAACCAAGATGATTGTGCGACTGGAGCACCTCCCTTAAGAGGAAAGGCTGAAAGAGCTGGGACTCTTTAGCCTGGAGAAGAGAAGGTTGAGGGGGGAGATGATTAATGTTTACAAGTATCTAAAGGGTGGGTTTAAGGAGGACGGAGCCGGGCTCTTTTCAATGGTTCCCAGTGACAGGACAAGGGGCAACGGGCACAAGCTGGAACATAGGAAGTTCCGTTCAAATACACGGAAAAACTTCTTTACGGTGAGGGTGACGGAGCACTGGAACAGGCTGCCCAGGGAGGGTGTGGAGTCCCCTTCTCTGGAGGTTTTCAAGACCCGCCTGGATGCAGCCCTGAGGGATGTGCTTTAGGCAATCCTGCTCGAGCAGGGGAGTGGGACTACATGATCTCTAGAGGTCCCTTCCAACTCTGAAGATTCCGTGATTCCGTGAGGCCAAGAGTTGGGTGCCCAGAAGCCTGGGTCCTCTAAGTGATGGTGGGTCAGAGCTGGGTGCCTGATCACCTGGGTCCTCTCTAGACTCTGAGTGACGGTTGAGGTCAGATTGGGTGCCCGGACGTCTGGGTCCTTCCTTGGCCTTGGGTTGTACGGTCAGAACTGGGTGCCCAGACGCCTAGGTCCTCTAAGTGATGTTTGAAGTCAGAGTTGGGTGCCTGGATGCCTGGGTCCTTCCTTGGTCTCTGAGTGATGGTCGAGGTCAAGAGTTGGGTGCCTGGAAGCCTGGGTCCTCCAAGTGATGGGTGCCTGGTCACCTGGGTCCTCTCTGGGCTCTGAGTGATGGTTGAGGTCCAAGTTGGGTGCTCGGATGTCTGGGTCCTTCCTTGGCCTTGGGTTGTGAGGTCAGAGTTGGGTGCTCAGACGCCTGGGTTCTCTAAGTGATGATGGAGATCAGAGCTGGGTGCCTGGATGCTTGGGTCCCCTCTGGGCTCTGGATGATGGTCAAGGTTAAGAGTTGGGTGCCCAGACGTCTGGGTCCTTCCTTGTCCTTGTTGGGATGTGAGGTCAGAGTTGGGTGCCCAGACACCTGAGTCTTCTCTGGGCTCTGAGTGATGGGTGAGGTCAAGAGTTGGGTGCCCGGACACCTGGGTCCTTCCTTGGCCTTTGGTTGTGAGGTCAGAGGTGGGTGCCTGGTCACCTGGGTCCCCTCTGGGCTCTGAGTGATGGTGGAGGTAAAGAGTTGGGTGCCCAGACCTCTGGGTCCTTCCTTGTCCTTGGGTTGTGAGGTCAGAGTTGGGTGCTCAGACGCCTGGGTTCTCTAAGTGATGGTTGAGGTCAAGAGTTGGGTGCCTGGACACTTGGGTCCCCTCTGGGCTCTGAGTGATGGTCGAGGTCAAGAGTTGGGTGCCCAGACACCTGGGTCTTCTCTGGGCTCTAGCGATGGTCAAGGTCAAGAGTTGGGTGCCCAGTCATCTGGGTCCTTCCTTGTCCTTGTTGGGATGTGAGGTCAGAGTTGGGTGCTTGGATGCCTGGGTCCTCTCTGGGCTCTGAGTGATGGTTGAGGTCAAGAGTTGGGTGCCCAGAAGCCTGGGTCCTCCAAGTGATGGTGGGTCAGAGCTGGGTGCCTGGTCACCTGGGTCCCCTCTGGACTCTGAGTGATGGTTGAAGTCAGAGTTGGGTGCCCAGACATCTAGGTCCTTCCTTGGCCTTGGGTTGTAAGGTCAGAGCTGGGTGCCGGGACACCCTGGTCCTCTCTGGGCTCTGAGTGATGGTTGAGGTCAAGAGTTGGGTGCCCGGACACCTGGGTCTTCTCTGGACTCTAGCGATGGTTGAGGTCAGGAGTCGAGTGCTTGGCCATCTGGATCCTTCCTTGGCCTTGGGTTGTGAGGTCAGAGGTGGGTGCCCAGACGCCTGGGTCCTCTAAGTGATGGTGGGTCAGAGCTGGATGCCTGGACGCCTGGGTCGTCTGAGTGATGGTGGAGGTCAAGAGTTGGGTGCTGGGACACCTGGGTCTTCTCTGGGCTCTAGCGATGGTTGAGGTCAAGAGTTGGGTGCTTGGACACCTGTGTCCTTCCTTGGCCTTGGGTTATAAGGTCAGAGTTGGGTGCTCGGACGCCTGGGTCTTCTCTGGGCTCTAGTGATGGTTGAGGTCAGGAGTTGGGTGCTTGGACATATGGGTCCTTCCTTGGCCTTGGGTTGTGAGGTCAGAGGTGGGTGCCCAGATGCCTGGGTGCTCTAAGTGATGGTGGGTCAGAGCTGGGTGCCTGGTCACCTGGGTTCTCTAAAGTGATGGTTGAGGCCAAGAGTTGGGTGCTCGGACATCTGGGTCCTTCTTTGGCCTTGAGGTGTGAGGTCAGAGTTGGGTGCTGGGACACCTAGGTTCTCTAAGTGATGGGTGAGGTCCAAGTTGGGTGCCTGGACATCTGGGTCCTTCCTTGGCCTTGGATTGTAAGGTCAGAGGTGGGTGCCCGGACACTCCGGTCCTCCCTGGGCTGTGAGTGATGGTCGAGGTCAAGAGTCGGGTGCCCGGACGCTTGGATCCTCTCCGGGCTCTGGTGATGGTCAAGGTTAAGAGTTGGGTGCCCAAATGTCTGGGTCCTTCCTTGGCCTTGGGTTGCGAGGTCAGAGTTGGGTGCGCAGATGCCTGGGTCCTCTAAGTGATGGTTGAGGTCAAGAGTTGGGTACTTGGACGTCTGGGTCCTGTCTGGGCTCTAGTGATGGTGGGGGTCAGAGTAGGGTGCTTGGACACCCGGGTCCTTCCTTGGCCTTGGGTTGTGAGGTCAGAGGTGGGTGCCCAGATGCCTGGGTCCTCTAAGTGATGGTGGGTCAGAGCTGGGTGCCTGGTCACCTGGGTCCTCTCTGGGCTCTGAGTGATGGTTGAAGTCAGAGTTGAGTGCTCAGGCGTCTGGGTCCTTCCTTGGCCTTGGGTTGTAAGGTCAGAGGTGGGTGCCCGGACACGCTGGTCCTCTCTGGGCTCTGAGTGATGGTGGAGGTCAAGAGTTGGGTGCCCGGACATCTGGGTCTTCTCGGGACTCCTGAGTGATGGTTGAGGTCAAGAGTTGGATGCCTGGATGCTTGGGTCCCCTCTGGGCTCTGAGTGATGGTGGAGGTCAAGAGTTGGGTGCTTGGACATCTGGGTCTTCTCTGGACTCTTGAGTGATGGTGGAGGTCAAGAGTTGGGTGTCCGGATGCCCGGGTGTCATCCCGCCCGCCGCCGTCACCCTTCTCCCTGTCCCCGCAGCTGCTGGAGCAGGCGCTGGTGATCGAGGAGCAGCTCCGTCGCGCCGCCTACCTGAACATGACGCAGGATCCCAGCCACCCCGCCATGGCCCTCAACACCCGCTTCGCCGAGGTCGAGTGCCTGGCCGAGAGCCACCAGCACTTGTCCAAGGAGTCGCTGGCGGGCAACAAGCCCGCGAACGCCGTCCTGCACAAGGGTAAGAGGCGGGGGGGGCCGGCGCCCCCGGCGCGGACGCCCCGTGTAGCGCCTCGCACCTCTGTACCGCGCTCTCAATCATTAAAGTGGGGTTCTCCTCCCAACCGGCTCCCGGTGTATCCTTGCTCTGCGCGTGCTTTCTGGCGGCCGGAGGCGGTGAAGCGGGGGGCGGGGGTTGGGGGGGGCCGGGGGAGGCGCGGTGGAGGGTGTTTTTTTGGGGGGAGTGGAGGGGGGGGGGAGGGGGGGATGGGGAGGGGGAGGTTAAAGGGGAGCCGAGGCCGGGGTTTGGGCTTGGGGGGGGTGGGGAGGGGCTGGGGGAGCGGTGGCGGAGCTGCTGGAAGGTCCCCGAGGGGTTTCTGGGGGTGGGAGTAACCTGGGAGTAAGCCGGGGTGCGGGTTTAGGGCCGTCCCGGGGCTCTGGGGCCGGCGGGTGCCTCTGTCGCTTTGCGCTAAGATGTATCTGCTGAGTATCTGTCGTGTCGGGCTGGAGTATGTCATGAGTATGTCACGAGCATGTCACTAGCGTGTCCTGTGTAGCATGTGATGCATTTACCCGGAGTATCTGGGGAGCATGGAAGGAGTATACTCTGAGTATCGTGATGGCCAGAGTTATGTCCCGTGTAGCATGTAATGCATTTACCCGGAGTATTTTCGGGGTACGGAAGGAGCGTATTCGGAGTATCCCTGGCGCGTGCCATGAGTAAGCCTGGAGTAACGCTGGTGTAGGGATGGGCTGTCCCTTCTTGCGTGTGACGGCTTGGCCCCGAGCGGTGTTTTCCCGGAGACTGTCTGGATATCTCCGGTGTGTTGGCTGGGTTTGCCCCGAGTACTCCGGGGGGAATGTGCGGAGTATCCCCGGAGTATCTCCAGTGTCTTTTAACGTCTTTGCCAGCGGTGTGGCTGGAGTAAGGAAGGAGTAGCGCTGGTGTAGGCTGAGATCTCCGAGTAACGAGTATCCCCCGAGTGTCGGTGATGTGGCTGCAGCCCCTGGGATTCTCATTCCGGAGGGATGAGGATGCTCGGAGTGGCTCTGGTGTGGCTGTAACGTGGGCTGGAGTATCTCAGGTGTATCCCGGGAGTATGCCCGGAGTATCTTTAGTGTCTACGGAATATAGCCAGAGTATCTGTGGAGGACTTGAGGAGTGTGTCCAGCGTGTCTAAGGCGCGTCCCCAGAGTATTTCTGGTGTTTCTCCAGAGTATCCCCAGAGTGACTCAGGAGTATCCCTGGAGTATCTCAGGTGGTGGTAAACGTTGTACCCGGAGTAGCTCTGCTGGGTCTAGAGAGGGGACGGTGGCCGGAGCGTCCCCCGTTGTAGCTACAGCGTAGAGCCCCGAGTGCCGCGGCTTGGAGTGGCTCCGGTGTCTCTGAGAGACGGTACCCGGAGTAGGTGAGAAGTATCCTCGGAGTATCTCCGGTGTGCCCAAGGAGTAGATCTGGAGCCTGAGGAGGGTACCCGGAGTATCTCAGTGTGTCGAGAGAGTAGGAGTATCCCCGGAGTATCTGTGGTGTGTCCAAGGAGTAGACCTGGAGCATGTGAGGAGGGTACCCAGAGCATCTCTAAGAGAGAGTACTTGGAGTATGTGAGGAGTAGACCCGGAGTATCTCTGGTGTCTCGGAGGGAGGGTACTTGGAGTATCCCCAGTGTGTCTGGAGAGTAGAGCCACAGTATGTGAGGAGTATGCCCGGAGTATCTCCGGGGAGTCTAAGGAGTGACCCCAGAGTGTCTAAGGAGTAGACTCGGAGTATGTGAGGAGTAGACCCAGAGTATCTCTGGGATATCTAAGGAGTATACCTGGAATATCTCTGGTGGGTCTAAGGAGTATGCCCAGAGTGTCCAAGGAGTAGACCCAGAGTATCTAAGGAGTATGCCCGGAGTATCTCTGGGGTGTCAAGAGTAGACCCAGAGTATCTAAGGAGTAGACCCAGAGTATCTCTGGCGTGTCTGAGGAGTCTACCCAGAGTGTCCAAGGAGTAGGCCTGGAGTATGTGAGGAGTAGACCTGGAGTATCTCTGGCGTATCTAAGGAGTGTCTCCGGAGTATCTAAGGAGTAGACCTGGAGTATCTCTGGAGTGTCTGAGGAGTATGCCCAGAGCGTGGGAGGAGTAGACGTGGAGTAACTCCAGGTCTACTCCCCTAAGATACACCAGAGATACTCCAGGTCTACTCCTTAGATTCTCTGGTTTATCTTAAGGGAGTAGACCCGGAGTATCTAAGGAGTAGACCCGGAGTATCTCTGGTGTATCTTAAGGGAGTAGACCCAGAGTATCTAAGGAGTAGACCCGGAGTATCTCTGGGGTGTCTCAGGAGTATCTCTGGGGTGTACAGAGGAAAGCTGGAGTATCCTCGGTGTGTCTAGAGAGTATCCCCTGAGTAACTAGCCCGCTCCGAGTCCCCGCAGTGTGTGCAGGGCTGTCCCCGGGGTACTCCCCGTGTGCCGGGGGCTCGTACCCAGCGTCTCCCCGCCCTCTCCCACCCCGCAGCACCCCCCCGAGTATCCCCTGAGTATCTCCCGAGTAGCGATCAGGCTCCCCCCGTCCCTCCCGCCCCCCCCCCGCCCCTTCCCCGCTCGCACGTGAGTATCTCCCCCCTCCTTCCAGTAGCTTCCAGTAACTTAGGAGTAATTTAGGAGTACGTCGCGAGTAACCCTTGCGTAAGCTGTGAGTAAGTTGTGAGTAGGCGCGGGGCGGCCCCCCGGCGCTGACGGGCCCCCCCCCGCCCCTCTTTCTCTCTCTCTCTGTCTCTCCCCAGTGCTGAACCAGCTGGAGGAGCTGCTGAGTGACATGAAGGCGGACGTCACCCGCCTGCCCGCCACCCTCTCCCGCATCCCCCCCATCGCCGCCCGCCTCCAGATGTCGGAGCGCAGCATCCTCAGCCGCCTGGCCAGCAAGGGCACCGAGAGCCACCCCCCGCCCGTGAGTGGCCCCCGCCTCGGGGACGTCCCGTCCTGGGGCCGACGCTCGCCCCGGGGACGTTCCTCACCCCGGGGACATTCCTCGCCCCGGGGACGTCCCTCACTCTGGGGACGTTCCTCACCCCAGGGACATCCCTCACTTTGGGGACGTCCCTCACTCTGGGGACGTTCCTCGCCCCGGGGACGTCCCTGTCTCTGGGGACGTTCCTCACTCTGGGGACGTTCCTCACCCCAGGGACATCCCTCACTTTGGGGACGTCCCTCACTCTGGGGACGTTCCTCACTCTGGGGACGTTCCTCACCCCAGGGATGTCCCTCACTTTGGGGACGTTCCTCACTCTGGGGACGTTCCTCACCCCAGGGATGTCCCTCACTTTGGGGACGTTCCTCACTCTGGGGACGTTCCTCGCCCCGGGGACGTCCCTCACTCTGGGGACGTTCCTCACCCCAGGGACATCCCTCACTTTGGGGACATTCCTCACCCCGGGGACGTTCCTCACTCTGGGGACATTCCTCACTCTGGGGACGTTCCTCGCCCCGGGGACGTCCCTCACTTTGGGGACATTCCTCACCCCGGGGACGTTCCTCACTCTGGGGACGTTCCTCGCCCCGGAGACGTCCCTGTCTCTGGGGACGTTCCTCACTCTGGGGACGTTCCTCACCCCGGGGACATCCCTCACTTTGGGGACGTCCCTCACTCTGGGGACGTCCCTCACTCTGGGGACGTTCCTCACCCTGGGGACGTTCCTCACTTTGGGGACGTCCCTCACTCTGGGGATGTTCCTCACCCTGGGGACGTTCCTCACTTTGGGGACGTCCCTGTCTCTGGGGACGTTCCTCACCCCGGGGACGTCCCATCCTGGGGCCGACCCTCACTCTGGGGACGTCCCTCACTTTGTGGACATTTCTTATCTTGGGGACGTCCCTCACCTTGAGCATGTTCCTCACTCTGGGGACAACCCTCACCCCAGGGACGTCCCATCCTGGGGCCATCCCTCACACTGGGGACGTTCCTCACTCTGGGGACATCCCTCACTTTGGGGACTTTTCTTATCTTGGGGACATTGCTCACTTTGGGCATGTTCCTCGCCCCGGGGACATCCCTCACTCTGGGGACATTCCTCACCCCGTGGACGTTCCTCACTTTGGGGACGTCCCTGTCTCTGGGGACGTTCCTGTCTCTGGGGACAACCCTCACCCCGGGGACGTCCCATCCTGGGGCCGACACTCACTCTGGGGCCATCCCTCACTTTGGGGACATTTCTTATCTTGGGGACGTCCCTCACTTTGGGCATGTTCCTCACTCTGGGGACATCCCTCATCCCAGGGACGTCCCATCCTGGGGTCATCCCTCACTTTGGGGACGTTTCTTATCTTGGGGACGTCCCTCACTTTGTGCATGTTCCTCACCCTGGGGACATCCCTCACCCCGGGGACGTCCCATCCTGGGGCCATCCCTCGCTCTGGGGACGTCCCTCACTTTGGGGACATTCCTCACTTTGGGCATGTTCCTCACTCTGGGGATGTCCCTCACCCCGGGGACAACCCTCACCCCGGGGACGTCCCATCCTGGGGCCGTCCCTCACTTTGGGGACATTTCTTATTTTGGGGACATTTCTTATCTTGGGGACGTTCCTCACTCTGGGGATGTCCCTCACCCCAGGGACGTCCCATCCTGGGGCCATCCCTCACTCTGGGGCCATCCCTCACTTTGGGGATGTTTCTTATCTTGGGGACGTTCCTCACTTTGGGCATGTTCCTCACCCTGGGGTCATCCCTCACCCCGGGGACATCCCATCCTGGGGCCATCCGTCACTTTAGGCACGTCCCTCACTCTGGGGCCATCCCTCACTTTGGGCACGTCCCTCACTTTGGGGACGTTTCTTATCTTGGGGACGTCCCTCACTTTGGGGACATCCCTCACTTTGGGGATGTTCCTCACCCTGGGGCCATCCCTCACTTTGGGGATGTTTCTTATCTTGGGGACATCCTTTTCTGGGGGACGTGTCCCCAACCTGGGGACATCCCTCACCTTAAGGATACCCTTCCTTGGGGACATTCTTTGCCTTGGGGACATTCTTTGCCTTGGGGACATCTTTTCTCTTGGGATATTCCTCAACCTGGGGACAACCCTCACCCTGGGGCCATCCCTCACTTTGGGGACGTTACTTATCTTGGGGACATCCTTCTTTTGGGGACATGTCCCCAACCTGGGGACATCCCTCACCTTAAGGATATCGCACCTTGGGGACATCCTTTCTTGGGGACACCTTTTCCTTGGGGACACCTCTTTGGGGACAAGCCCTGCCTTGGGGGACAGCCCCCCTCATTGTGGGGTCTCTCTGCCTTGGGGACATCCTTTGCTTTGGGGACATCCTTTCCCTGGAGTATTCCTTCCCTTGGGGACAGCCCTCGCTCTGGGG
Organism: Rissa tridactyla; assembly: GCF_028500815.1. NCBI lineage: Eukaryota > Metazoa > Chordata > Aves > Charadriiformes > Laridae > Rissa > Rissa tridactyla. The sequence goes on along the minus strand of NC_071493.1, from coordinate 60,820 downwards.
ACATCTCTCACTTTGGGGACATTTCTAATCTTGGGGACAATCCTTCCCTGGGGACAGACGTGCCCTTGGGGACGTCCGTTTCTGGGGGACATCCTTTTTATGGGGGACATGCCCCTAACTTGGGGACATCCCTTCTTGGGGACACCTCTCACTTTGGGGACACCCCTCACCTTGGGGACGCCCTCAGCCTTGGGGACATCCCTGGGGACCCTCCCTTCCATCAAGACCCCCCCCCCCACACGCACCTAGGGGACCCTCACCTGCCTGTCCTGGGGACAACCCCCCCCCCAGGGCCACCCTCTTGGGGACATCCCCGGCTTGGGAACACCCTCAGCCCTGGGGACCCCCCCATCCCGTGGTGACACCCACCTTGGGGACCCCCAGCCCAGACCTCTCCAGAAGCTCCTTCCCCCCCCCCCCCCCCCCCCCCGCCTGGTGGCAACGGGGGAGAGAAGGTGACAGTGGTGTCCCCATCTCTCTCCAGACCTTCCCGCCGGGGCCCTATGCCACCCCCCAGAGCTACGGGGGCACCTTTGGGACCCCCCCGGCCGGAGCCCTCCCCCCTGGAGGGGCCAACTACAGCCAGATGCCACCGGGCTCCTTCATCACCGGTGAGCACCCGGGCGCCTGCGTCCAGGGGTGGGGGTCCCCGGACACCTGGCTCCATGGGTGGGGGGCACCCAGATGAGTGGGTCCATGGGTGGGGGCACCCAGATGCCTGGGTCCATCAGAGAAGGGTTCCTGGCTCCATGGGTGGGGGCACCCAGATGTCTGGGTCCATCAAAGGAGGGTTCCTGGCCCCATGGGTGGGGGGCACCCAGATGAGTGGGTCCATGGGTGGGGGGCACCCAGATGCCTGGGTCCATCAGAGAAGGGTTCCTGGCTCCATGGGTGGGGGCACCCAGATGTCTGGGTCCATCAAAGGAGGGTTCCTGGCTCCATGGGTGGGGGGCACCCAGATGAGTGGGTCCATGGATGGGGGCACCCAGATGCCTGGGTCCATCAGAGGAGGGTTCCTGGCTCCGTGGGTGGGGGCACCCAGATATCTGGGTCCATCAAAGGAGGGTTCCTGGCCCCATGGGTGGGGGTGTCCAGATGAGTGGGTCCATGGGTGGGGGGCACCCAGATGCCTGGGTCCATCAGAGAAGGGTTCCTGGCTCCATGGGTGGGGGGCACCCAGATGCCTGGGTCCATCAAAGGAGGGTTCCTGGCCCCATGGGTGGGGGTGTCCAGATGAGTGGGTCCATGGGTGGGGGGCACCCAGATGCCTGGGTCCATCAGAGAAGGGTTCCTGGCTCCATGGGTGGGGGCACCCAGATGCCTGGGTCCATCAAAGGAGGGTTCCTGGCCCCATGGGTGGGGGTGTCCAGATGAGTGGGTCCATGGGTGGGGGGCACCCAGATGCCTGGGTCCATCAGAGAAGGGTTCCTGGCCCCATGGGTGGGGGGCACCCAGATGTCTGGGTCCATCAAAGGAGGGTTCCTGGCCCCATGGGTGGGGGTGTCCAGATGAGTGGGTCCATGGGTGGGGGGCACCCAGATGCCTGGGTCCATCAGAGAAGGGTTCCTGGCTCCGTGGGTGGGGGACACCCCGACTCCTGGCTCCATGGGTGGGGGTCCCCGGACACCTGGATCCCCGGGAGGGTGTCAGTGTGTCAGTTTTGGGGGGGGGGGGGTGGTGGGTGTCTGGACCCCCCTCCCGGACACCTGGGTCCTTCCCCCCCCCGCAGCCGCTGCCAACGGGCCCCCGGTGCTGGTGAAACGGGAGCGCGAGGCCGAAGGGCCGGAGAAGAAGGAGCCGCGGGGGGGCGAAGTCATCTGCATCGACGACTGAGGGCGGGGGGGGCCGAGGGGGGGGCCCCCCCCCCCACCACCACCACCACCACCACCACCAACCCCCTGCTCCCCCACCCGGGGCTGCCCCACATCCCCCCCCCCGCCATCCCCCCCAAATCCGGAGGCGGTGGATGGGTTGGGGGGGGGGGGGGGGGATGGGGTGCCGGGGGAGGGGCGCACTGCCAGAAATGCCTCATTTCACCCTAAATCCGGTGCGGGGGTGGGGCAGCACCCAAGGGTGGGGGGTGGGGGTGAGGGGGGGGGGGGGGGGGGGGCGTGTTTGGAGGGGGGGTGGGGTGACGAGGACCACTGCAACTATAAATATGAATATATATATATATCCCCGGTGGCGGGGGGGACCCCGGTGTCTGGGTGGTCCCGGTGTCCCCCCCGGGGTCCCCCAATGTCCCCAGGGCCCCCCCCCCTCTCCCTCCCCCCTCTCCCCCCCCCCCCCCCGGGGCTCGGGCACTTGTTTAACCGCAGCAGAATAAAACCCGGTTCCTTGGCTACGGCACCCGGCTCCGCTCGTCCCTCAGCGTCACCGTCCCCCCCCCCAGGGAGGGCCACGTGGGTGGCCACCTGCAGCGCTGTGGGGACGGTCACCCGTCCCGGTCCCAGGGTGGCCGCGGTCACGGGCAGCCTGGGGATGGTCACCCCTGTGCTCCTACGGCCACCGGCACAGGCGTGGGGACGGCTTCTGTCGTGGCCACCATGGGGTTGGTCAACTGTGTGGTCCTATGGCCACTGGCACGGTCATGGGGATGGCTTCCGTTGTGGCCATCTGTGTGGTCATGTGGCCACTGGCACGGTCATGGGGATGGCTTCTGTCATGGCCACCATGGGGAGGGTCAACCATGTGGTCTTATGGCCACTGGCACGGTCGTGGGGATGGCTTCCATCGTGGCCACCATGGGGAGAGTCAACTGTGGTCCTATGGCCACCGGCACAGTCATGGGGATGGCTTCCGTTGTGGCCACCTGTGTGGTCATGTGGCCACTGGCACGGACGTGGGGATGGCTTCCGTCATGGCCACCATGGGGAGGGTCAACCATGTGGTCATGTGGCCACTGGCACAGGCGTGAGGACGGCTTCCATCGTGGCCACCATGGGGTTGGTCAACTGTGTGGTCATGTGGCCACTGGCACGGTCATGGGGCCGGCTTCCATCATGGCCACCATGGGGATGGTCAACTGTGTGGTCTTATGGCCACTGGCACGGTCGTGGGGATGGCTTCCATTGTGGCCACCATGGGGAGAGTCAACTGTGGTCCTATGGCCACTGGCACAGTCATGGGGATGGCTTCCGTCGTGGCCACCTGTGTGGTCATGTGGCCACTGGCACAGTCATGGGGATGGCTTCCGTCGTGGCCACCATGGGGAGGGTCAACCATTTGGTCATGTGGCCACTGGCACAGGCGTGAGGACGGCTTCCATCGTGGCCACCATGGGGTTGGTCAACTGTGTGGTCATGTGGCCACTGGCACGGTCATGGGGATGGCTTCTGTCATGGCCACCATGGGGAGGGTCAACCATGTGGTCTTATGGCCACTGGCACGGTCCTGGGGATGGCTTCCATCGTGGCCACCTGTGTGGTCATGTGGCCACTGGCACGGTCATGGGGATGGCTTCCATCATGGCCACCATGGGGATGGTCAACTGTGTGGTCTTATGGCCACTGGCACGGTCGTGGGGATGGCTTCCATCGTGGCCACCATGGGGAGAGTCAACTGTGGTCCTATGGCTACTGGCACAGTCATGGGGATGGCTTCCGTTGTGGCCACCATGGGGAGGGTCACCGCTGTTGTCCTACGGCCACTGGAACGGTCATGGGGGTGGTTTCCATCATGGCCACCTGTGTGGTCATGTGGCCACTGCCATGGTCATGGGGCCGGCTTCCATCATGGCCACCATGGGGACGGTCAACTGTGTGGTCCTATGGCCACTGGCACGGTCGTGGGGATGGCTTCTGCCGTGGCCACCGTGGGGGAGGTCATGGCCACCAAAGTGGTCATGGGGATGGTCACCACCACGGTCGTGGCCCCTTGTGTCGCCATGGGGGTGGCCGTCAGCGTTGCCATGGCGACCGTCACCCCCCTCCCTCCTTGGTCATGCTCACAGGGACGGGCATGGCCACCGCCAGGATGGGCTTGGCCACTGGCGAGGGCGTGGGGACGGTCGCTCCGGGAACCTTCCAGCGCCCCACAGACCTCGGGGCTCTGGGCTTTCCTGTGCCCCCCAGTAACCCCCCAGTGCCCCCCCCGGAACCCCCCAGTCCCTCCCAATACCCCCCCCAGTGCCCCCCAAGACCCCTCCGCTCCCCCTCAGTGTCCCCCCAGTAACCCCCAGTAACCCCCCAGTGCCCTCCCAGTAACCCCCCAGTCCCTCCCAATACCCCCCCAGTGCCCCCCAAGACCCCTCCGCTCCCCCCGTGTCCCCCCAGTAACCCCCAGTAACCCCCCAGTGCCCTCCCAGTAACCCCCCAGTCCCTCCCAATACCCTCCCAGTGCCCCCCAAGAACCCTCCGCTCCCCCCGTGTCCCCCCAGTAACCCCCAGTAACCCCCCAGTGCCCTCCCAGTAACCCCCCAGTCCCTCCCAATACCCTCCCAGTGCCCCCCAAGAACCCTCCGCTCCCCCCCAGTGTCCCCCCAGTAACCCCCCAGTGCCCCCCCAGTAACCCCCCAGTCCCTCCCAATACCCCCCCAGTGCCCCCCAAGACCCCTCCGCTCCCCCGGTGTCCCCCCAGTAACCCCCAGTAACCCCCCAGTGCCCTCCCAGTAACCCCCCAGTCCCTCCCAATACCCCCCCAGTGCCCCCCAAGACCCCTCCGCTCCCCCCGTGTCCCCCCCAGTAACCCCCAGTAACCCCCCAGTGCCCTCCCAGTAACCCCCCAGTCCCTCCCAATACCCTCCCAGTGCCCCCCAAGAACCCTCCGCTCCCCCCCAGTGTCCCCCCAGTAACCCCCCAGTGCCCCCCCAGTAACCCCCCAGTCCCTCCCAATAACCCCCGGTCCCCCCAAGAACCCTCCGCTCCCCCCGTGTCCCCCCAGTAACCCCCAGTAACCCCCCAGTGCCCTCCCAGTAACCCCCCAGTCCCTCCCAATACCCCCCCAGTGCCCCCCAAGAACCCTCCGCTCCCCCCCCAGTGTCCCCCCAGTAATCCCCAGTAACCCCCCAGTCCCTCCCAATACCCCCCTGGTGCCCCCCAAGAACCCTCCGCTCCCCCTCAGTGTCCCCCCAGTAACCCCCCAGTGCCCCCCCAGTAACCCCCCAGTCCCTCCCAATACCCCCCTGGTGCCCCCCAAGAACCCTCCACTCCCCCCGTGTCCCCCCAGTAACCCCCAGTAACCCCCAAGTCCCTCCCAATACCCCCCCAGTGCCCCCCAAGAACCCTCCGCTCCCCCTCAGTGTCCCCCCAGTAACCCCCAGTAACCCCCCAGTGCCCTCCCAGTAACCCCCCAGTCCCTCCCAATACCCCCCCAGTGCCCCCCAAGAACCCTCCGCTCCCCCTCAGTGTCCCCCCAGTAACCCCCAGTAACCCCCCAGTCCCTCCCAATACCCCCCCAGTGCCCCCCAAGACCCCTCTGCTCCCCCCGTGTCCCCCCAGTAACCCCCAGTAACCCCCAGTAACCCCCCAGTGCCCCCCAAGAACCCTCCGCTCCCCCCCAGTGCCCCCCCCCAGTGCCTCTCACTCCCTCCCAGTCTCCTCCCGTCACCCCCAGTACCCCCCCAGTGCCCCCCCAGTACCCCTCAAAGGGACCCAGGCATCCATCCACCCTACACCCCCCCCCCCCCCAAAAAAAATGAGGGGACGCCAGCTCGTTACCCACCAAATTTAATGAGGGGGGCCCGGGGGGGTGGGGGGAACATGGACGGGACGTGGGGGGGACACGGTGGGGGGGGGGCGACAGGGGAAGGGGGGACATGGGGACAGTCGCGGGGAGAAGGGAGGCCATGGCAGGGGGGGGGACATGGAGGGGAGATGGGGGGATGTGGGGGGACACGGGGGGGGGCGCGTCAAAGGAGGTTGTGGGGTGACACAAGGGGATACGGTGGCCGTGGGGGGACCTTGGGGTGCCATGGGGGGGGGGGGGTGTCAAGGGGGACGTGAGGGGACATTGCAGGGGACATGGGGGGGGGGTCAATGAAGGCCATGGGGGCCACCAGGCGGACGGGGGGGGACACTAAGGGGCCATGGGGGGGGTCATGGGGGTCAAGGGAGGACGTGGGGGGGACACTGGGGGGACATGAAGGTCAAGGGGGGCCACAGGAGGACATGAGGGGACATTGAGGGACATGGGAGGCCACCAGGGTGACAAAGGATGACGCTGGGGGGGGGGGACGGGACAGGAGGGGTCATGGAGGGTGTGGGAGGCCATGGGGGGGGACACGGCGGGGGGGGGACACGGGGGTCAACAGAGGCCACGGAGGGTCACCAGGCGGACACTGGAGGGAACGTGGGGGGCCATGAGGGGACATTTGGGGGGACACTGAGGGGACATGAAGGACAAGGGAGGATGTGGGGGGCTGGGGGGGGGGGTGGGTGTCAATGGGGGGGACACAGGGGACAACAGAGGTCAGGGGGGGTGACACGGTGGGGACGAGGGTCAAGGGAGGCCATGGGGGGCCACCAGGGTGACCTGAAGGGGGGGGACGGGACACTGGGGGGACAAGGGGTGACATGGTGGGGGTGGGAAGGTCAACGGAGGCCGGGGGAGGGGGGGGGGACGGACACGGGAGGCCCCGAGCGGCCACCAGCGGCCACCAGCGTGACCCGGGAGGTGACAGCGGGGCCACCCCCCGTCCCCCGTCCCCTCAGGCGCAGCAGAAGAGGTGGAGGTCGTTGAGGCCGGTGTCGTCCCCCCCGCGCTGGGGGGGCTCCAGGCGGGTGCGGAGCCCGCACACCCTCCCCCGGCCCTGGGGACAAGGGACGCTCCAGTTGCCCCACGTCCCCGCCAGGCCACCGAGCCCCTCCAGCACGCTCCCGTCCGAGCAGGTGACGTCCATGTTGTTGGCCGCCGTGTCGTCCCACAAGCCCCGGGGGGGCTCCACCCGCAGGCGAAAGGCCACCACGTAGTAGCCAGGGGCACAGGTCATGGGGAGGGACCAGGCGCCGCGGCTGGGGGGGGGACACACACACATGTGGTGGTCACCATCACCCTCTGCGGGCAACCAATGGGTCGCCTACGGGGGGGGCGTGGTGGCCATGGATGGGGTGTGGTGGCCATGGATGGGTTCGTGGTGGCCATCAATGGGTTCGTGGTGGCCATGGGTGGGTCGTGGTGGCCATGGATGGGGTGTGGTGGCCATCAACGGGTTCTTGGTGGCCATGGAGGGGTTCGTGGTGGCCATCAATGGATTCTTGGTGGCCATGGCTGGATCATGGTGGCCATCAACGGGTTCGTGGTGGCCATGGGTGGGTCGTGGTGGCCATGGATGGGGTGTGGTGGCCATCAACGGGTTCTTGGTGGCCATGGATGGGTTCGTGGTGGCCATCAATGGGTTTGAGGGTGGCCATGGGTGGGGCGTGGTGGCCATCAATGGGTTTGAGGGTGGCCATGGTTGGGTCATGGTGGCCCTGGACGGGGTGTGGTGGCCATCAATGGGTTTGTGGTGGCCATCAATGGGGAGTGGTGGCCATGGTTGGGTTGTGGTGGCCATGGAAGGGTTGTGGTGGCCATGGTTGGGTCACCCCACACCCACCCTATCCAAGGACCCTATGGCCACCACCATCGCACACAGCCCCCCATGGCCACCACCCTCGCCCCACAGGGAGTCCCATGGCCACCTCATAGCCACCACCCTCGCCCCATGGCCACCACCCTCGCCCCACAGGGAGTCCCATGGCCACCTCATAGCCACCACCCTTGCCCCATGGCCACCACCCTCACCCCACAGGGAGTCCCATGGCCACCTCATGGCCACCACCCTCACCGCACGGCCACCACCCTCGCCCCACAGGGAGCCCCATGGCCACCACCCTTGCCCCATGGCCACCACCCTCACCCCACAGGGAGCCCCATGGCCACCTCATGGCCACCACCCTCACCACACGGCCACCACCCTCACCCCACAGGGAGCCCCCGTGGCCACCTCATGGCCACCACCCTCACCACATGGCCACCACCCTCACCCCACAGGGAGCCCCATGGCCACCTCATGGCCACCACCCTCACCACACGGCCACCACCCTCACCCCACAGGGAGCCCCGTGGCCACCACCCTCGCCCCACGGCCACCACCCTCACCCCACATTGTCACCCCCCCGCCCCCCCCCCGCCGTGTCCCCGTCACTCACGGCCCCTCGCTGGACGTCACCGTCCCCCTCCCGTCGCACAACAGCCGCACTCCGTTGAGGCCGGTGTCGTCCCCCGAAGAAACCCTTGCGCGGCTCCACCTTGGGGGACACCGAGGAGGACGTGTCACCCCCCCCCCCCCCACCCCAGGCGTGTCATCGTGTGTCCCCCCCCCTGCGCGTCCCCACCCCACCGCGTCCCCACCGCCCCCCGACCCACCTTCAGCTGGAAGCCGGAGGCGTAAGTGCCTTTGGGACAGAACTCGGGGTCACCCCAGTCCCCCCAGGGTCCCCCGTTGTCCACGGAGATGATGGTGGTGGTGGCATCTCCACTCCACCCCCAGACTGGGGCCACCAGGGCCACCAGGGCCACCCAGGGGTGCAGGGACGAAGCCATGGCTGCAGCTCCTGGGTGCCACCTCGTCCTTTATAAGCCGGGGGGGACAAAGTCCCCGAGGACACGGGGACGGGGAGGTGACCCCAAGGGTGTCCTTGTCTCCCATGAGGGACTGGGAGAACCGGGACGGGGTCGTGGTGGGTCTCCTATAGGGTTGTGCCACGTCTGGGCTGGGTCACCAACCTCGGCGGGGGTGGGGGGGGGGGGGGGGAACGGCCCAGGGGGACACCACGGTGACAATGTGACGTTGGCCAC